>NC_090445.1:366434767-366629767 GCF_031143425.1 Pleurodeles waltl
CCTCAGCCCATGCTGAGGACTCCAGGTCATTTCCAAGCAGACAGTCCACTGGGATATTTGAGGAGACCACCACCTGTTTCAGGCCATTGACCCCTCCCCATTCTAAAGTAACCATTGCCATGGGATGTACTTTTCTCTGATTGTCAGCGTTGGTGACTGTGTAAGTTTTTCCAGTCAGGTATTGGCCAGGGGAAACCAGTTTCTCTGTCACCATGGTGACACTGGCACCTGTATCCCTCAGGCCCTCTATTCTAGTCCCATTAATTAAGAGTTGCTGTCTGTATTTTTGCATGTTAGGCGGCCAGACAGCTAGTGTGGCTAAATCCACCCCACCCTCAGAAACTAGAGTAGCTTCAGTGTGGACCCTGATTTGCTCTGGGCACACTGTTGATCCCACTTGGAGACTAGCCATACCAGTGTTACCTGGATGGGAGTTTGGAGTGGAACCTTTCTTGGGACAGGCCTTGTCTCCAGTTTGGTGTCCATGCTGTTTACAGCTATGACACCAGGCCTTTTTGGGATCAAAGTTTTTACCCTTGTACCCATTGTTTTGTGAAGAGGCTCCGGGCCCACCCTCCTGTGCAGGTTTTTTTTTTGGGCCTGTAGAAGACTCTTTACTATTTTTAGTTTTGGTTGTCTCATCACCCTTCCCCTGGGGAGTCTTTGTGACCCCCTTTCTTTTGGTCACCCCCTGTTGAAGTCTTGGACACCCTTGTCTTGACCAATGGTCCGCCTTCTTTCCAATTCTTGGGGAGAAATTGGTCCTAGGTCTACCAGATGCTGATGCAGTTTATCATTGAAACAATTACTCAATAGGTGTTCTTTCACAAATAATTGATCAGCCATCATAATTACTTACACCACTGCCTTGAATCCAACCATCTAGTGTTTTCACTGAGTAGTCTACAAAGTCAACCCAGGTCTGGCTCGAGGATTTTTGAGCCCCCCTGAATCTAATCCTATACTCCTCAGTGGAGAATCCAAAGCCCTCAATCAGGGTACCCTTCATGAGGTCATAAGATTCTGCATCTTGTCCAGAGAGTGTGAGGAGTCTATCCCTACACTTTCCTGTGAACATTTCCAAAGGAGAGCACCCCAGTGAGATCTGTTCACTTTTCTGGTTACACAAGCCCTCTCAAAAGCTGTGAACCATTTGGTGATGTCATCACCATCTTCATATTTAGTTACAATCCCTTTAGGGATTTTCAACATGTCAGGAGAATCTCTGACCCTATTTATGTTGCTGCACCATTGATGGGTCCTAGGCCCATCTCTTGTCTTTCCCTCTCTATGGCTAGGATCTGTCTTTCCAAAGCCAATCTTTTGGCCATCCTGGCTAACTGGATGTCCTCTTCACTGGGGTTATCCTCAGTGATTTCAGAGGTGTTGGTCTCTCCTGTGAGGAACCAGCATCTCTGACTATTATTTTTGGAGTCAGGGTTTGAGGGACCCTGTTCTCCCTAGATAGGACTGGTAGGGGGGAATTTTCCTCCAAGTCACTATCCTCTTCCTCTGAGTTGCCACCCTCAGAGGGGTTGGCCTTTTCAAACTCTGCCAAAATCTCCTGGAGCTGTATTTTGGTAGGTTTGGGGCCCATTGTTATTTTCTTTATTTTACAGAGTGACCTTAGCTCCCTCATCTTAAGATGGAGGTAAGGTGTGGTGTAGAGTTCCACCACAGTCACATCTGTGCTAGACATTTTGCTTCTAAAAGTTGGAATACTTTTTAAGAATCTACAACTGGTTCTAGAATCTAATTCAAACTTTTACAAACTTTTAAACTCTAAAAGAAATGCTAAACAGGATCTAACACAAGGCCCTAGCAGGTCTTTTAAGAATTTAGAAAACTTTTCAAATTGCATAAATCAATTTCTAATGACAATTTTGGAATTTGTCGTGTGATCAGGTATTGGCTGAGTAGTCCAGCAAATGCAAAGTCTTGTACCCCACCGCTGATCCACCAATGTAGGAAGTTGGCTCTGTATGCAGCTATTTCAAAGTAAGGAATAGTATGCACAGAGTCCAAGGGTTCCCCTTAGAGGTAAGATAGTGGCAAAAATAGATAATACTAATGCTCTATTTTGTGGTAGTGTGGTCGAGCAGTAGGCTTATCCAAGGAGTAGTGTTAAGCATTTGTTGTACATACACATAGACAATAAATGAGGTACACACACTCAGAGACAAATCCAGCCAATAGGTTTTTGTATAGAAAAATATCTTTTCTTAGTTTATTTTAAGAACCACAGGTTCAAATTCTACATGTAATATCTCTTTCGAAAGGTATTGCAGGTAAGTACTTTAGGAACTTCAAATCATCAAAATTGCATGTATACTTTTCAAGTTATTCACAAATAGCGACTTTAAAAGTGGACACTTAGTGCAATTTTCACAGTTCCTAGGGGAGGTAAGTATTTGTTAGTTTTACCAGGTAAGTAAGACACTTACAGGGCTTAGTTCTTGGTCCAAGGTAGCCCACCGTTGGGGGTTCAGAGCAACCCCAAAGTCACCACACCAGTAGCTCAGGGCCGGTCAGGTGCAGAGTCAAAGTGGTGCCCAAAACGCATAGGCTAGAATGGAGAGAAGGGGGTGCCCCGGTTCCGGTCTGCTTGCAGGTAAGTACCCGCGTCTTCGGAGGGCAGACCAGGGGGGTTTTGTAGGGCACCGGGGGGGACACAAGCCCACACAGAAATTTCACCCTCAGCAGTCGCGGGGGCGGCCGGGTGCAGTGTAGAAACAGGCGTCGGGTTCGCAATGTTAGTCTATGAGAGATCTCGGGATCTCTTCAGCGCTGCAGGCAGGCAAGGGGGGGGTCCTCGGGGAAACCTCCACTTGGGCAAGGGAGAGGGACTCCTGGGGGTCACTTCTCCAGTGAAAGTCCGGTCCTTCAGGTCCTGGGGGCTGCGGGTGCAGGGTCTCTCCCAGGCGTCGGGACTTAGGATTCAAAGAGTCGCGGTCAGGGGAAGCCTCGGGATTCCCTCTGCAGGCGGCGCTGTGGGGGTTCAGGGGGGACAGGTTTTGGTACTCACAGTATCAGAGTAGTCCTGGGGTCCCTCCTGAGGTGTTGGATCTCCACCAGCCGAGTCGGGGTCGCCGGGTGCAGTGTTGCAAGTCTCACGCTTCTTGCGGGGAGCTTGCAGGGTTCTTTCAAGGCTGCTGGAAACAAAGTTGCAGCCTTTCTTGGAGCAGGTCCGCTGCCTCGGGAGTTTCTTGTCTTTTCGAAGCAGGGGCAGTCCTCAGAGGATGTCGAGGTCGCTGGTCCCTTTAGAAGGCGTCGCTGGAGCAGGATCTTTGGAAGGCAGGAGACAGGCCGGTGAGTTTCTGGAGCCAAGGCAGTTGTCGTCTTCTGGTCTTCCTCTGCAGGGGTTTTCAGCTAGGCAGTCCTTCTTCTTGTAGTTGCAGGAACCTAATTTTCTAGGGTTCAGGGTAGCCCTTAAATACTAAATTTAAGGGCGTGTTTAGGTCTGGGGGGTTAGTAGCCAATGGCTACTAGCCCTGAGGGTGGGTACACCCTCTTTGTGCCTCCTCCCAAGGGGAGGGGGTCACAATCCTAACCCTATTGGGGGAATCCTCCATCTGCAAGATGGAGGATTTCTAAAAGTTAGTCACTCAGCTCAGGACACCTTAGGGGCTGTCCTGACTGGCCAGTGACTCCTCCTTGTTATTCTCATTATTTTCTCCGCCTGCCGCCAAAAGTGGGGGCCGGGCCGGAGGGGGCGGGCAACTCCACTAGCTGGAGTGTCCTGCGGTTCTGTGACAAAGGGGTGAGCCTTTGAGGCTCACCGCCAGGTGTTACAGCTCCTGCCTGGGGGAGGTGTTAGCATCTCCACCCAGTGCAGGCTTTGTTACTGGCCTCAGAGTGACAAAGGCACTCTCCCCATGGGGCCAGCAACATGTCTCGGTTTGTGGCAGGCTGCTAAAACTAGTCAGCCTACACAGATAGTCGGTTAAGTTTCAGGGGGCACCTCTAAGGTGCCCTCTGGGGTGTATTTTGTAATAAAATGTACACTGGCATCAGTGTGCATTTATTGTGCTGAGAAGTTTGATACCAAACTTCCCAGTTTTCAGTGTAGCCATTATGGTGCTGTGGAGTTCGTGTTTGACAAACTCTCAGACCATATACTCTTATGGCTACCCTGCACTTACAATGTCTAAGGTTTTGTTTAGACACTGTAGGGGTACCATGCTCATGCACTGGTACCCTCACCTATGGTATAGTGCACCCTGCCTTAGGGCTGTAAGGCCTGCTAGAGGGGTGTCTTACCTATACTGCATAGGCAGTGAGAGGCTGGCATGGCACCCTGAGGGGAGTGCCATGTCGACTTACTTGTTTTGTCCTCACTAGCACACACAAGCTGGCAAGCAGTGTGTCTGTGCTGAGTGAGAGGTCTCCAGGGTGGCATAAGACATGCTGCAGCCCTTAGAGACCTTCCTTGGCATCAGGGCCCTTGGTACTAGAAGTACCAGTTACAAGGGACTTATCTGGATGCCAGGGTCTGCCAATTGTGGATACAAAAGTACAGTTTAGGGAAAGAACACTGGTGCTGGGGCCTGGTTAGCAGGCCTCAGCACACTTTCAATTGTAAACATAGCATCAGCAAAGGCAAAAAGTCAGGGGGCAACCATGCCAAGGAGGCATATCCTTACACCAGTCCACTGAAGTTGAGGTCTCTTAACTAGTATTCCAAAGGTTCCACTCTTCCCCCATGCCTGGCTGCTCCAGAAAACGCTTGGGCGACAAACAAGGACTAATGGGACCTGCGGGTGCCGGAATCAGCGCTGAGCGACGTCGTTCCGGCTCAGAGCGGCAGTGGATGTGAATAGGGAAGGTGCCGCCGGTGGATTTCCAGCGCATCGGCGTTGGGATGTGTGCCAAAAAAGGTCACTTTGGCACAACTGCCACCGATCCGGGTCCGAGATGAGGTCTGCAACACCCCATGGAGCCGGGGCCTGAGCCCTCGGTGTGGAACCTGATAGGGCCTGCTCTGACCCCATGGGGCCCAAAGGCATTCCAGAGGGATGGGCCAGCTACCTCGTAAAAGTTCTTTATTTCAGCGGGGTTTGCTCAGGCTCACGGAGACTGGGAAGGTGCAGGGACCTTGCAATGGCTCAGCAGAACCGTGCGTGAAACACCAATGTTACTCAACGCGTCAGCAGACGAACGAGGTGAAGTCGAAGACTGTTTTTTTGTTTTTCTTGTGCCTGTTCCCCGAGTGTCCCCAGGACCTTGAGTGCGGGGAGGACGAATTGGGGGCTTCCGGAGGGATCCTGCGACTACCTTCTTGATAGAGTCTGTGACCACCTAGGAGTCACGTGAACTGGAGTCCAGTGCTGGGCCGCAAGTAGCTTCAGCGACTGCTCCCTTAAAGCTTTGAGTCATAGCCCGGCAGTACAAGCATGACTGCGAGTCATGGTCAAGCTCGGGACACCATAAACACACAAAGTGCAGGTCTATTACCAACATGGCACGGTAACAGGCGCCACACTGCTTGAAACCTGCCTTTCAAAAAGACATCCTTCAACACATTTCGAGAAATAGTTGACAAAAAGTTTAAAAAAAAAAAAAAAAAGATAGATAGATAGATAGATAGATGGGTAGCTCTTCTCCTGATCAGCACAGGAAGAAAACTGACATCCGTGCACCTGAGTAACACCTACAGATATGACTACGACATCACTTCTGGTGCCAACTATGCCACATGGAACCGAGCAAAGCTACCCTGCGGCACACTGGGGTACTTCTCATGCAAAAGTTTCTGGATCCAGTTTGATGCCTGGGAAATTCAAAAGTAAGTAATCTGCAACTATAGTGTCTACCAGATAATGTGTTACCAAATGTAAGTAACTTGTTCTTCAAAGCCAGTTTGTCTGCTATCTCCTTCACGTAGAAAAGGTTGAGTTCGCGTTTACATCGGTTTGTTGACATCTTGCTGCAATGGCTGCCTAGCTCAAAAGAGGCAAAACCTTTGTTCAAAGTACCAGTGATTAAAACCTTCAGGGAGGGGCTCAGACAAGTTATTCCAACACTGTTTCCACTCGCACCTCCACTGAACCTCAGTGTCATTCTCACAAGACTACTGTGCCCCCGTGTGAATACCTACACTTGTGCCCCCTTCAGTTCCTTTCTTGGAAGGTGGCATTTTTCAGTCCCCATCACTTCACTTAGACTTGTTAGTGAGCTCCAGGCTTTAACCTTGGAAGAACCTTTCTTTCAGCAACATAGAGAGCGGGTAGTTCTCCGTGCAACTCTAAATTTCTCCCTAAACTTGTTTCCCAATTTCACCTCAACCAATCCATTGAATTGTCTGTGTTGTTTTTTTTTTTTTCTTTTTTTTCCCCACAACCAATTTCTGTTGCGGAAAGAGTTCTTCATACATTAGATGTTAAAGGACCTTATGTTCTAGATTGATAGAACTAAAACTTTCAGAAAACCAAACAGCTTTTTTTTTTAGCTTTTTCACCTCCACATACAAACAACCCTGTAGGAAGTTGGCTCTGTATGTGCTATTTCAAAGTAAGGAATAGCATGCACAGAGTCCAAGGGTTCCCTTTAGAGGTAAGATAGTGGCAAAAAGAGATAATACTAATGCTCTATTTTGTGGTAGTGTGGTCGAGCAGTAGGCTTATCAAAGGAGTAGTGTTAAGCATTTGTTGTACATACACCCAGGCAATAAATGAGGAACACACACTCAAAGACAAATCCAGCCAATAGGTTTTGTTATAGAAAAATATATTTTCTTAGTTTATTTTAAGAACCACAGGTTCAAATTTTACATGTAATATCTCATTTGAAAGGTATTGCAGGTAAGTACTTTAGGAACTTTGAATAATTTCATTAGCATGTATACTTTTTACATAAAACACAATAAGCTGTTTTAAAAGTGGACACTTAGTGCAATTTTCACAGTTCCTGGGGGAGGTAAAGTAATGTTAGTTTTAACAGGTAAGTAAGTCACTTACAGGTTTCAGTTTTTGGTCCAAGGTAGCCCACCGTTGGGGGTTCAGAGCAACCCCAAAGTTATCACACCAGCAGCTCAGGGCCGGTCAGGTGCAAAGGTCAAAGAGGTGCCCAAAACACATAGGCTTCAATGGAGAGAAGGGGGTGCCCGGTTCCAGTCTGCCAGCAGGTAAGTACCCGCGTCTTCGGAGGGCAGACCAGGGGGGTTTTGTAGGGCACCGGGGGGGACACAAGTCAGCACAAAAAGTACACCCTCAGCAGCGCGGGGGCGGCCGGGTGCAGTGTGCAAACACGCGTCTGGTTTTCAATGGTTTTCAATGAGAGACCAAGGGGTCTCTTCAGCGGTCCAGGCAGGCAAGGGGGGGCTCCTCGGGGTAGCCACCACCTGGGCAAGGGAGAGGGCCTCCTGGGGGTCACTCCTGCACAGAAGTTCCGCTCCTTCAGGTGCTGGGGGCGGCGGGTGCAGGGTCTTTTCCAGCCGTCGGGAAAGGAGAGTTCAGGCAGTCGCGGTCAGGGGGAGCCTCGGGATTCCCTCTGCAGGTGTCGCTGTGGGGGCTCAGGGGGGACAACTTTGGTTACTCAGTCTTGGAGTCGCCGGAGGGTCCTCCCTGAGGTGTTGGTTCTCCACCAGTCGAGTCGGGGTCACCGGGTGCAGTGTTGCAAGTCTCACGCTTCTTGCGGGGAGTTGCAGGGGTCTTTAAATCTGCTCCTTGTAACAAAGTTGCAGTTCTTTTGGAGCAGTGCCACTGTCCTCGGGACTTTTTTGTCTTTCTTTCTTTCTTTTTTGTCTTTCTCTTGTCTTTCTTGAAGCAGGGCAGTCCTCAGAGGATTCAGAGGTCGCTGGTCCCTTGGAAAGCGTCGCTGGAGCAGGTTTCTTTTGGAAGGCAGGAGACAGGCCGGTAAGTCTGGGGGCAAAGCAGTTGGTGTCTTCTGTTCTTCCTCTGCAGGGGGTTTTCAGCTCAGCAGTCCTCTTCTTCTTGTAGTTTCAGGAATCTAAATTCTTAGGTTCAGGGAAGCCCTTAAATTCTAAATTTAAGGGCGTGTTTAGGTCTGGGGGGTTAGTAGCCAATGGCT
Organism: Pleurodeles waltl; assembly: GCF_031143425.1. Classification (NCBI taxonomy): domain Eukaryota; kingdom Metazoa; phylum Chordata; class Amphibia; order Caudata; family Salamandridae; genus Pleurodeles; species Pleurodeles waltl. The sequence goes on from NC_090445.1 coordinate 366,442,796, forward strand.
ACTATCCCTGAGGGTGGGTACACCCTCTTTGTGCCTCCTCCCAGGGGGAGGGGGTCACATTCCTATCCCTATTGGGGGAATCCTCCTTCTACAAGATGGAGGATTTCTAAAAGTCAGTCACCTCAGCTCAGGACACCTTAGGGGCTGTCCTGACTGGCCAGTGACTCCTCCTTGTTTTTCTCATTATCTCTCCTGGACTTGCCGCCAAAAGTGGGGGCTGGGTCCAGGGGGCGGGCATCTCCACTAGCTGGAGTACCCTGGGGCATTGTAACACGAAGCCTGAGCCTTTGAGGCTCACTGCTAGGTGTTACAGTTCCTGCAGGGGGGAGGTGTGAAGCACCTCCACCCAGAGCAGTCTTTTGTTTCTGTCCTCAGAGAGCAAAAAGGCTCTCACCGCATGGGGTCAGAAACTCGTCTCTCAGCAGCAGGCTGGCACAGACCAGTCAGTCCTGCACTGAACAATTGGGTAAAATACAGGGGGTATCTCTAAGATGCCCTCTGTGTGCATTTTTTAATAAATCCAACACTGGCATCAGTGTGGGTTTATTATTCTGAGAAGTTTGATACTAAACTTCCCAGTATTCAGTGTAGCCATTATGGAGCTGTGGAGTTTGTTTTTGACAGACTCCCAGCCCATATACTCTTATGGCTACCCTGCACTTACAATGTCTAAGGTTTTGCTTAGACACTGTAGGGGCATAGTGCTCATGCACATATGCCCTCACCTGTGGTATAGTGCACCCTGCCTTAGGGCTGTAAGGCCTACTAGAGGGGTGACTTACCTATGCCACAGGCAGTGGGAGGTTGCATGGCACCCTGAGGGGAGTGCCATGTCGACTTAGTTATTTTCTCCCCACCAGCACACACAAGCTGTGAGGCAGTGTGTCTGTGCTGAGTGAGGGGTCCCTAGGGTGGCATAAGACATGCTGCAGCCCTTAGAGACCTTCCCTGGCATCAGGGCCCTTGGTACCAGGGGTACCAGTTACAAGGGACTTACCTAGGTGCCAGGGTTGTGCCAATTGTGGAAACAATGGTACATTTTAGGTGAAAGAACACCGGTGCTGGGGCCTGGTTAGCAGGGTCCCAGCACCCTTCTCAGTCAAGTCAGCATCAGTATCAGGCAAAAAGTGGGGGGTAACTGCAACAGGGAGCCATTTCTTTACAAACCCTATATCCAAATCAGGCATAGCTAGATGGAAAGACCTTTTGTAGGAAGTTGGCTCTGTATGTGCTATTTCAAAGTAAGGAATAGCATGCACAGAGTCCAAGGGTTCCCCTTAGAGGTAAGATAGTGGCAAAAAGAGATAATACTAATGCTCTATTTTGTGGTAGTGTGGTCGAGCAGTAGGCTAATCAAAGGAGTAGTGTTAAGCATTTGTTGTACATACACACAGGCAATAAATGAGGTACACACACTCAGAGACAAATCCAGCCAATAGGTTTTGTATAGAAAAATATCTTTTCTTAGTTTATTTTAAGAACCACAGGTTCAAATTTTACATGTAATATCTCATTTGAAAGGTATTGCAGGTAAGTACTCTAGGAACTTTGAATCATTACATTAGCATGTATACTTTTTACATAAAACACAATAAGCTGTTTTAAAAGTGGACACTTAGTGCAATTTTCACAGTTCCTGGGGGAGGTAAGTTATTGTTAGTTTTCACAGGTAAGTAAGTCACTTACAGGTTTCAGTTTTTGGTCCAAGGTAGCCCACCGTTGGGGGTTCAGAGCAACCCCAAAGTCACCACACCAGCAGCTCAGGGCCGGTCAGGTGCAGAGGTCAAAGAGGTGCCCAAAACACATAGGCTTCAATGGAGAGGAGGGGGTGCCCCGGTTCCAGTCTGCCGGCAGGTAAGTACCCGCGTCTTCGGAGGGCAGACCAGGGGGTTTTGTAGGGCACCGGGGGGGACACAAGTCAGCACAAAAAGTACACCCTCAGCAGCGCGGGGGCGGCCGGGTGCAGTGTGCAAACACGCTTCTGGTTTGTAATGGTTTTCAATGAGAGACCAAGGGGTCTCTTCAGCGATGCAGGCAGGCAAGGGAGAGGGCCTCCTGGGGTTCACTCCTGCACAGGAGTTCCGTTCCTTTAGGTGCTGGGGGCTGCGGGTGCAGGGTCTTTTCCAGCCGTCGGGAAATGGAGTTCAGGCAGTCGCGGTCAGGGGGAGCCTCGGGATTCCCTCTGCAGGCGTCGCTGCGGGGGTTCAGGGGGGACAACTTTGGTTACTCACAGTCTTGGAGTCGCCGGAGGGTCCTCCCTGAGGTGTTGGTTCTCCACCAGTCGAGTCGGGGTCGCCGGGTGCAGTGTTGCAAGTCTCACGCTTCTTGCGGGGAGTTGCAGGGGTCTTTAAATCTGCTCCTTTGAAACAAAGTTGCAGTTCTTTTGGAGCAGGGCCGCTGTCTTCAGGAGTTTCTTGTCTTTCTTGAAGCAGGGCAGTCCTCAGAGGATTCAGAGGTCGCTGGTCCCTTGGAAAGCGTCGCTGGAGCAGGTTTCTTTGGAAGGCAGGAGACAGGCCGGTAAGTCTGGGGCCAAGGCAGTTGGTGTCTTCTGTTCTTCCTCTGCAGGGGTTTTTCAGCTCAGCAGTCCTTCTTCTTGCAGTTGCAGGAATCTAAATTCTTAGGTTCAGGGGAGCCCTTAAATACTGAATTTAAGGGCGTGTTTAGGTCTTGGGGGTTAGTAGCCAATGGCTACTAGCACTGAGGGTGGGTACACCCTCTTTGTGCCTCCTCCCTGAGGGGAGGGGGGCACATCCCTAATCCTATTGGGGGAATCCTCCATCTGCAAGATGGAGGATTTCTAAAAGTTGGAGTCACCTCAGCTCAGGACACCTTAGAGGCTGTCCTGACTGGTCAGTGACTCCTCCTTGTTTTTCTCATTATCTCTCCTGGACTTGCCGCCAAAAGTGGGGGCTGGGTCCAGGGGGCGGGCATCTCCACTAGCTGGAGTGCCCTGGGGCATTGTAACACGAAGCTTGAGCCTTTGAAGCTCACTGCTAGGTGTTACAGTTCCTGCAGGGGGAGGTGTGAAGCACCTCCACCCAGAGCAGACTTTGTTTCTGTCCTCAGAGAGCACAAAGGCTCTCACCACATGGGGTCAGAAACTCGTCTCTCAGCAGCAGGCTGGCAGAGACCAGTCAGTCCTGCACTGATCAATTGGGTAAAATACAGGGGGCATCTCTAAGATGCACTCTGTGTGCATTGTTTAATAAATCCAACACTGGCATCAGTGTGGGTTTATTATTCTGAGAAGTTTGATACTAAACTTCCCAGTATTCAGTGTAGCCATTATGGAGCTGTGGAGTTCGTTTTTGACAGACTCCCAGACCATATACTCTTATGGCTACCCTGCACTTACAATGTCTAAGGTTTTGCTTAGACACTGTAGGGGCATAGTGCTCATGCACATATGCCCTCACCTGTGGTATAGTGCACCCTGCCTTAGGGCTGTAAGGCCTGTTAGAGGGGTGACTTACCTATACCACAGGCAGTGTGAGGTTGGCATGGCACCCTGAGGGGAGTGCCATGTCGACTTACTCATTTTCTCCCCACCAGCACACACAAGCTGGCAAGCAGTGTGTCTGTGCTGAGTGAGGGGTCCCTAGGGTGGCATAAGACATGCTGCAGCCCTTAGAGACCTTCCCTGGCATCAGGGCCCTTGGTACCAGGGGTACCAGTTACAAGGGACTTACCTGGGCGCCAGGGTTGTGCCAATTGTGGAGACAATGGTACATTTTAGGTGAAAGAACACTGGTGCTGGGGCCTGGTTAGCAGGGTCCCAGCACACTTCTCAGCCAAGTCAGCATCAGTATCGGGCAAAAGGTTGGGGGGTAACTGCAACAGGGAGCCATTTCTTTACACCTTTACCTACTCCTTTCTCAGCACACGCCACTCAAAAAGCGAGCGTCCATGGCTATTCTAGGAGACATTCCCATATCTGACATAAGTAACAGGGCGGCTTTAGTGTTGGTGGCACCCGGTGCACCTAGGGGTTTCTGGCACCCCCTCCTCCCCTTTACCACCTCCTCCGTGAACTCCCTCACTACCACCCTCCAGCAGAGCTGCCTAGCTTCTCTCTGACGTACATGTCACTTTTTTTTAATAGTGCAGCACATAATTCACTCACTCATTTGTGTGATTGCATGTTACACATTCTTTGCAGCAGATACTTTAACTCTCTGCGCTACTTTAGGATGAGTCAAAACTGCCACTAGACGTAATTCTGATCTCTTACCATTAGGAACACTAATCACCAGATTTATCTAGACATTTTTTATAGTTTCCTGAAAACTACTGGGCGCACAAGAAAGTTAACATGCTTTGAAGCCAATAGTTATTTTTAAGCATGGCGTCCCCACCACCGCCAAAGTCTGCGCCAGGTGCGGCTGCACCAGTTGCACTGACCTAAAGCAGGCCCTGTAAGTAAAGCAGCTACCTGGTCCAGACCACACACCTTCACCAAACATTGTTGTTTGAATGTTTTATCACACCAACAAGCCAATGTAGGTCAGGCAGTGCTCCGTAAACTTTTTCAAACAACCACAACACCCACAGGTTAGCCACCGCTTCTGAGGGGGGCTGCTTTACAGTCTATTGAGAGCATGTGTATCTACAGGCACACATGCCTTGAATGGAAAATTCTATTTACCCTGTAAGCATCTGTTCATGTCATGTAGTGCTGTGGATTCACATGCACCCACCCTCCTCCTCTGACACCTTTGGCCATTGCAGTTTATTCTATTCTTTCTCGCATGGACATCTCCTTACTTAAACATACTCTACATTCCAATCTCAGTCTCCTATGGTAAAACATTTAACAATGGAGTCAATGCCCATGCGCAGTATCACTGAGAAAGAGTCCCTCTACCTCATGAGACTAAAGATTTTTTTTTAGAAGAAAAGCAACCTGCACACATCAGGACCCAGAACTAGATGGCAGGAGTATGCAGAGCATAAGAATCTAAGGCACTACATGACACAAACAGATGCTTTCAGGGTAGGTAACCTATTTTTTTCTTACTGGTGATGGTCATAGGTCAGAGATCATTCAAAAAGAAAAAATGAAAAAGGAGAGATTAATAGAATTAAGTTAAGGGGTTGTGAATCTGCAGCGATGACAAACTTGTGAAAATAATAAGTAATGCTGTTGTCTAAAAGAGTATTGTGAACATAGTTCCAGACTATGATTTATATTTGTGTATATAAAATGGAATACACATAATCTCAAACGTCTACTGTAAACCCTACACAAAGTTCATGGCATACATGAAAATACACCTATAGTGGACTGTTTTGATGTAAGTGTTGGCTAAGCATTGAATCTTCTTCAGCAACTATAAGCCTATGTCTGTGTGTTTATTGTAACAGGGTCTGACTCATCATTTGAGTGTTGACTCTTCCACTTGCACTGGGTGGAGCTGGGGAATGGAGGACTGGTGCTCAATTAATTGTCCTTTTTTTTCTTGTGCTTTCTCTGTGATCAGGTGGACAAGGCGAGAGGAGTCTGAATTCTATCGGGTAGTGTCTTCATTTGGTGTGGAGTACGACCCAGACACCCAGCAGTTTAACTGGGATCGCTTTCGCTCTTTCGCTCGTCTTGACAAAAAGACTGATGCCAGCCTGGTGAAGTACTTCCTTGGCTTTGTTGCTATGTGCCGGCAGGTTTGCCGACTTCCCCCAGTAGCAGGAGACGGTGAGTCATGTATTTTATCTGCCTGTTTGCACCATGCTTTATATACAGACTTTCAAATTGCACTGTAGACTTCCCCATCATGAAATCTTTTTAGACAAATACTGAATTGTCCATGTGTGGGAAATTGGAGCCATCAATGAATAAACCATTTTTTACAGTCCTATATAGAAAATGAATACAGATGGGAATAGATTCAGCTACATTTTTGTGACTAAGATGACTTGTGTTTGTAGGAGGCTGGCTCAGTTTATGGTGTACACTTATGGTGTGGCACCCTGTACTGAGTCCAGGCAACCCTTAATGATAGTGAATAGGAGTCTAGATAGCAAAAGCTCTCTAGAGGTAACTGTGGTGAATAGCTAAAGCTTAGCCAGGAGGATTGTAAAACACTTGAAATACCACAATAGTCAGTAACTTATGTAAGAAAGAACCACACCAAAAAGTATTATTTATTAAAACATCTAAGGCTTTCTCCGCTTGGGGATATCAGCACACAAAGTATACACTTAGCAACAAGCAGAGAAACCATAGAAATACATTGTATAAGGGCAGGTGGAGAGGAGGAGGCAAACCATACACTAAGAAGTGGTATAGGAATGGAGGTGTCCGACCAAGGTAAGTGTTTTGGAATCCAGGGGGCCCTGGGTAACAAATTACCAGAGGTACTAGAAATCCCACAGGCGCCTGGGTGCAGATTTGTTATAGAGTCGGGTGTCCCATAGTCTAACACAGGACCGTTGTGGTTGGATTTTTATGGATCTAGGACCATACCCAGTATAACCCAAGGAAACTGGTTGGCACAAAGGTTGGATAGTACCCCCACCCATGGATACCTTGAAGACTGGAGTACCTACACCAGGGAGCCCAGGTGCATACAGGTGAATTGGCATTGGAAACCTTTGTTGGAGTCAATGGAAGCCTCGATTGTCCAGTTGCTATCGTGACCTATGGACCAGGTCAGTGGAACCTGAGGATGGATTCCTGATGTGAAGAATCTGAAAAAGAAGGGGACAGTGTCAGGACCACTCCGAAATCTCCAGGCAATGCAGGTGGGAAATACTTACCCTCTTGGAGGTGAAGTTCGTGCAGGATAGTAAAGGAAGAAGTACAGTTGCGGAGTCCAGGGGATGCAGGAGATCCTTGGAGTCACCCACAAGGTGTCTGTCGGTCACCGGATTGCAGGAGGGTCAGTGGCTAGCATGACTGTAGGAAAGTACAAGGACCACAAACACGCCTTGGCAAACGCAAATAGTTTTTGCAAGGAAGATTGTAGGTTTTTAGGGACCTGCATAGTCCTAGTGACCCCACCCTTGAGTTGGAGTCAGGACAGGCCTTCAGTAGGAGGGAAAGCCAGCTGAAGTCGCAGGAGCCCCCACAAGAGACCCTCTGGCAGCAGGCACAGAGTTTCACTGAGGCCTCAGCAGCACAACTGAACAGCAGTCTCATGTCGCAGGAGTTGCAGATTGGCAGTTGATCTTGGTGTTGCAGAGTGCTGGAGGCTGGGTGTAGGAAGTTGGCTCTGTATGTGCTATTTCAAAGTAAGGAATAGCATGCACAGAGTCCAAGGGTTCCCCTTAGAGGTAAGATAGTGGCAAAAAGAGATAATACTAATGCTCTATTTTGGGGTAGTGTGGTCGAGCAGTAGGCTTATCAAAGGAGTAGTGTTAAGCATTTGTTGTACATACACACAGGCAATAAATGAGGAACACACACTGAGACAAATCCAGCCAATAGGTTTTGTTATAGAAAAATATATTTTCTTAGTTTATTTTAAGAACCACAGGTTCAAATTCTACATGTAATATCTCATTTGAAAGGTATTGCAGGTAAGTACTTTAGGAACTTTGAATAATTACAGTAGCATATATACTTTTTGCATAAAACACAAATAGCTGTTTTAAAAGTGGACACTGCAATTTTCACAGTTCCTGGGGGAGGTAAAGTATTGTTAGTTTTAACAGGTAAGTAAGTCACTTACAGGTTTCAGTTTTGGGTCCAAGGTAGCCCACCGTTGGGGGTTCAGAGCAACCCCAAAGTCACCACACCAGCAGCTCAGGGCCGGTCAGGTGCAGAGGTCAAAGAGGTGCCCAAAACACACAGGCTTCAATGGAGAGAAGGGGGTGCCCCTGTTCCAGTCTGCCAGCAGGTAAGTACCTGTGTCTTCGGAGGGCAGACCAGGGGGGTTTTGTAGGGCACCGGGGGGGACACAAGTCCACACAGAAAGTACACCCTCAGCGGCGTGGGGGCGGCCGGGTGCAGTGTGCAAACAAGCGTCTGGTTCTCTGTAGGTTTCAATGGGAGACCAAGGGGTCTCTTCAGCGGTGCAGGCAGGCAAGGGGGGGGGGGGGGCTCCTCGGGGTCACTCCTGCACAGAAGTTCCGTTCCTTCAGGTGCTAGGGGCTGCGGGTGCAGGGTCTTTTCCAGCCGTCGGGACTTTAGGTTCAGGCAGTCGCGGTCAGGGGGAGCCTCGGGATTCCCTCTGCAGGCGTCGCTGTGGGGGCTCAGGGGGGACAACTTTGGTTACTCACGGTCTCGGAGTCGCCGGAGGGTCCTCCCTGAGGTGTTGGTTCCCCACCAGTCGAGTCGGGGTCGCCGGGTGCAGTGCCGCTGTCCTCGGGAGTTTCTTGTCTTTTGTGAAGCAGGGCAGTCCTCAGAGGATTCAGAGGTCGCTGGTCCCTTGGAAAGCGTCGCTGGAGCAGGTTTCTTTGGAAGGCAGGAGACAGGCCGGTGAGTCTGGGGCCAAAGCAGTTGGTGTCTTCTGTTCTTCCTCTGCAGGGGTTTTTCAGCTCAGCAGTCCTCTTCTTGTAGTTTCAGGAATCTAAATTCTTAGGTTCAGGGGAGCCCTTAAATACTAAATTTAAGGGCGTGTTTAGGTCTGGGAGGGCAGTAGCCAATGGCTACTGTCCTTGAGGGTGGGTAACACCCTCTTTGTGCCTCCTCCCTGAGGGGAGGGGGGCACATCCCTATTCCTATTGGGGGAATCCTCCTTCTACAAGATGGAGGATTTCTAAAAGTCAGTCACCTCAGCTCAGGACACCTTAGGGGCTGTCCTGACTGGCCAGTGACTCCTCCTTGTTTTTCTCATTATCTCTCCTGGACTTGCCGCCTAAAGTGGGGGCTGTGTCCAGGGGGCGGGCATCTCCACTAGCTGGAGTGCCCTGGGGCATTGTAACACGAAGCCTGAGCCTTTGAAGCTCACTGCTAGGTGTTACAGTTCCTGCAGGGGGGAGGTGTGAAGCACCTCCACCCAGAGCAGGCTTTTGTTTCTGTCCTCAGAGAGCACAAAGGCTCTCACCGCATGAGGTCAGAAACTCGTCTCTCAGCAGCAGGCTGGCACTGACCAGTCAGTCCTGCATTGAACAATTGGGTAAAATACAGGGGGCATCTCTAAGATGCCCTCTGTGTGCATTTTTTAATAATTCCAACACTGGCATCAGTGTGGGTTTATTATTCTGAGAAGTTTGATACCAAACTTCCCAGTTTTCAGTGTAGCCATTATGGAGCTGTGGAGTTCGTTTTTGACAGACTCCCACACCATATACTCTTATGGCTACCCTGCACTTACAATGTCTAAGGTTTTGCTTAGACACTGTAGGGGCATAGTGCTCGTACACATATGCCCTCACCTGTGGTATAGTGCACCCTGCCTTAGGGCTGTAAGGCCTGCTAGAGGGGTGACTTAACTATGCCACAGGCAGTGTGAGGTTGGCATGGCACCCTGAGGTGAGTGCCATGTCGACTTAGTCATTTTCTCCCCACCAGCACACACAAGCTGGCAAGCAGTGTGTCTGTGCTGAGTGAGGGGTCCCTAGGGTGGCATAAGACATGCTGCAGCCCTTAGAGACCTTCCATGGCATCAGGGCCCTTGGTACCAGGGGTGCCAGTTACAAGGGACTTACCTGGGGGCCAGGGTTGTGCCAATTGTGGAAACAATGGTACATTTTAGGTGAAAGAACACTGGTGCTGGGGGCCTGGTTAGCAGGGTCCCAGCACACTTCTCAGTCAAGTCAGCATCAGTATCAGGCAAAAAGTGGGGGGTAACTGCAACAGGGAGCCATTTCTTTACACACATGCTATGCATATTCTGCCATCTAGTGTTGGGCACAGAGTGTTACAAGTTGATTTTCTTCGAAGAAGTATTTTCGAGTCACTGGATCGAGTGACTCCTCCTCTTCGGCTCCATTGCGCATGGGCATCGACTCCATGTTAGATTGTGTTCGATGGCATCTGTCGCTGTAGATACACATGTTGTGCATAGCCCGCCATCTGGTGTTGGGTCGGAGTGTTACAAGTTGTTTTTCTTCGAAGAAGTCTTTCGAGTCACGGGACCGAGGGACTCCTCCTCTTTGTCTCCATTGCGCATGGGCGTCGACTCCATCTTCGATTGTTTTCTTTCCGCCATCGGGTTCGGACGTGTTTCTTTCGCTCCGGGTTTCGGAACGGAAAGTTAGATCAAAATTCGGAAAATTACGTCGGTATTGTTGCGTTCGGAATCGGGATAAATAGAATCGACACCGAATCGTTAAGATCGCCGTCGCCCTTCGGGGTAATTTTCGATCCCCCGTCGGGGCCTGGTCGGCCCGACCGCGTGTGACATAGACGCCGATGGAACGGACCCCATTCCGATTCTGTCCTAAATGCCACAACAAATACCCATATACGGACCAACATTCGGTCTGTAACCTGTGCCTGTCGCCCGAGCACAGGAAAGAAGATTGCGAGGCCTGTCGTGCGTTCCGGTCCCGAAAAACGCTCCATGACCGACGAGCCAGAAGACTGCAGATGGCGTCCACGCTGACAGGACACCGAGAGTTCGAAGAACAAGAAGAGACCTTCTCGATCCATGAATCGGACTCGGATGAATTCGACGACCAGGAAACAGTGAGTAAGACGTCGAAAATAGCACACAAGAAAGCTGATAAGGCCCAGGGGACGCCACTGCCATCAGGCCATGGCTCAACCCATAAAGGCGGTGACCGAACATCGGCACTGAAAAAGGCCGAAATAGTGCCGAGATCGTCCGACTCGGGTCGAGACACAGGCACCCAGCCATCTCGGGACCGAGATAGTGCTGCAGACAAAGATCGACGCCGAGATAGCGGTACCGAAGCTGCTCGACGCAGAGACAGCGGCACCGAGGAGGATCGACGCCGAGAGGGTTCGGCTCCGAAAAAAAGGAAAGTGGCCTCGGAGCCGCAAAAGAGCGCGGACATAGTTTCGGTGCCAAAACGACCCGCAACTGCACCAACTACCGGTTCCTATTCAGAGGAGCAATCACTGTCCTCTCAGATGAGAAAGCATACATTCGAGGAGGAGTTACAATCCACCGAGGTGGACCACACTCAGACGGATTTTTATTCAGAGTGGAACAGGGAAGATAAGCACCCTTCCCCCCATTAGGAGAAAAAGGAGACTCGAGTTCCAACAAGAACAAGCACCACAAACAAAACTGGTGAAAAAGGTAACTCCGCCACCCTCTCCTCCACCTGCAACACACTTTTCACCGGCACAGACTCCGTCGCATTCCCCGGCTCACACTACCATGAGCCAAGAGGACCAGGACGCTTGGGACTTATACGACGCACCAGTGTCAGACAACAGTCCAGAAGCGTATCCTGCAAAGCCCTCACCACCAGAGGACAGCACAGTATACTCACGTGGTGGCTAGGGCAGCAGAGTTCCACAACGTGTCCCTGCACTCCGAACCTGTCGAGGATGACTTCCTGTTCACCACCCTCTCCTCTACCCATAGCTCCTACCAAAGCCTGCCTATGCTCCCAGGAATGCTTAGGCACGCAAAGGAAATCTTCAAAGAGCCTGTCAAGAGTAGAGCAATAACACCAAGGGTGGAAAAGAAATATAAAGCACCTCCAACAGACCCTGTCTTCATCACCTCACAACTGCCACCAGATTCGGTCGTAGTAGGAGCAGCTCGCAAGAGAGCCAATTCTCACACATCGGGCGATGCACCACCCCCAGATAAAGAGAGCCGCAAGTTCGATGCAGCTGGGAAGAGGGTCGCAGTACAAGCTGCAAACCAGTGGCGCATCGCAAACTCTCAGGCGCTCCTAGCGCGCTATGACAGACCCCACTGGGACGAGATGCAACACCTCATTGAGCATCTACCCAAAGATCTACAAAAGAGGGCAAAACAGGTGGTTGAGGAGGGGCAAAACATATCTAATAACCAGATACGCTCCTCTATGGATGCAGCGGACACAGCTGCAAGAACAGTTAACACAGCAGTAACTATAAGAAGGCACGCGTGGCTACGAACATCTGGTTTTAAACCAGAAATACAGCAGGCAGTGCTCAATATGCCATTCAATGAGAAACAATTGTTCGGACCTGAAGTGGACACGGCAATTGAGAAGCTGAAAAAGGACACGGACACTGCAAAAGCCATGGGCGCACTCTACTCCCCGCAGAGCAGAGGCACTTTCAGCACCTTCCGCAAAACAACCTTTAGAGGGGGGTTTCGGGGTCAAAGCACACAGGCCAGCACCTCACATTCAACACCGTCCACCTACCAGGGACAGTACCAAAGGGGAGGCTTCCGGGGCCAATTCAGAGGAGGACAATTCCCTAGAAACAGAGGGAAATTTCAAAGCCCCAAAACACCTACAACCAAACAGTGACTCACACGTCACTCATCCCCTCCACACAACACCAGTGGGGGGAAGAATAAGTCCGTATTACCAAGCGTGGGAGGAAATAACAACAGACACTTGGGTCTTAGCAATTGTCCAACATGGTTATTGCAAAGAATTTCTACAAATCCCTCCAAACAAACCACCAAAAACGCAGAATATATCAAAACAACATTCAGACCTCCTAAAAATAGAAGTCCAAGCATTATTGCAAAAGAACGCAATAGAACTAGTACCAAAAATTCAAAGGAATACAGGGGTTTACTCACTGTACTTTCTAATACCAAAAAAGGACAAGACACTGAGACCAATCCTAGACCTCAGAACACTAAACACCTACATCAAATCAGAACACTTTCACATGGTCACACTACAAGAGGTGTTACCATTGCTAAAGCAACAGGACTACATGACAACCTTAGATCTCAAAGACGCGTATTTCCACATACCAATACATCGTCGCACAGGAAATACCTAAGGTTTGTATTCAACGGAATACATTACCAATTCAAAGTATTGCCGTTTGGTTTAACAACCACACCAAGAGTCTTTACAAAATGTCTAGCAGTAGTGGCTGCACACATGAGAAGGCAGCAAATACACGTATTCCCGTATCTAGACGACTGGCTAATCAAGACCAACTCACTGACAGGGTGCTCACACCACACAAATCAGGTCATACAAAACCTCTACAAACTCGGTTTCACCATCAACTGTGCAAAATCACACATTCTGCCGTGCAAGGTACAACAATACCTAGGAGCCACAATAGACACAACGAAAGGATTAGCCACTCCAAGTCCACAAAGAATTCAAAATTTCAACAAGATCATACAACGCATGTATCCAACACAAAGAATACAAGCAAAAATGATATTACAACTCCTAGGCATGATGTCCTCATGCATAGCCATTGTCCCGAACGCAAGACTGCACATGAGGCCCTTACAACAGTGCCTAGCATCACAATGGTCACAAGCACAGGGTCACCTTCTAGATCTGGTGTTGATAGACCGCCAAACATACCTCTCGCTTCTATGGTGGAACAATATAAATTTAAACAAAGGGCGGCCTTTCCAAGACCCAGTGCCACAATACATCATAACAACAGATGCTTCCATGACAGGGTGGGGAGCACACCTCGATCAACACAGCATACAAGGACAATGGGACGTACATCAAACGAAACTGCATATAAATCACCTGGAACTGCTAGCAGTTTTTCAAGCACTAAAAGTATTCCAACCAATCATAACTCACAAACACATTCTTGTCAAAACAGACAACATGACAACAATGTATTATCTAAACAAACAGAGGGGGACACACTCAACGCAGCTGTGCCTTCTAGCACAAAAGAGATGGCGATGGGCAATTCACAACCACATTCGCCTAATAGCACAGTTTATTCCAGGGATCCAGAATCAACTTGCAGACAATCTCTCTCGATCACCAACAGGTCCACGAATGGGAAATTCACCCCCAAATTCTAAACACTTACTTCAAACTCTGGGGAACACCTCAAATAGACTTATTTGCAACAAAAGAGAACGCAAAATGCCAAAACTTCGCATCCAGATACCCACACAGGCAGTCCCAAGGCAATGCTCTATGGATGAACTGGTCAGGGATATTTGCATACGCTTTTCCCCCTCTCCCTCCATATCTAGTAAACAAATTGAGTCAAAACAAACTCAAACTCATACTGATAGCACCAACATGGGCAAGGCAGCCCTGGTACACAACACTGCTAGACCTATCAGTAGTACCCCACATCAAATTGCCCAACAGGCCAGATCTGTTAACACAACACAAACAACAGATCAGGCATCCGGATCCAGCATCGCTGAATCTAGCAATCTGGCTCCTGAAATCCTAGAATTCGGACACTTAGACCTTCCCCAAGAATGTATGGAAGTCATAAAGCAAGCAAGAAGACCATCCACTAGGCACTGCTATGCAAGCAAATGGAAAAGGTTTGTTTGCTACTGCCATCATAATCAAATCCAACCATTACACGCATCTCCAAAGGATGTAGTGGGTTACTTGCTACACTTACAAAAATCAAACCTAGCTTTCTCTTCCATTAAAATACACCTTGCGGCAATATCTGCATACCTGCAGATTACCTATTCAAATTCACTATTCAGGATACCGGTCATTAAAGCATTTATGGAAGGCCTTAGAAGAATTATACCACCAAGGACACCACCTGTTCCTTCATGGAACCTCAATGTTGTCTTAACAAGACTCATGGGTCCACCTTTTGAACCCATGCACTCTTGCGAAATACAATTCCTAACCTGGAAAGTTGCATTTCTCATCGCCATCACATCTCTACGGAGAGTAAGCGAAATTCAAGCGTTTACAATACAAGAACCTTTTATCCAACTACACAAACATAAGGTAGTCCTAAGGACCAATCCTAAATTTTTACCAAAGGTTATTTCACCGTTCCACCTAAATCAAACTGTAGAACTACCAGTGTTCTTCCCACAGCCGGATTCCGTAGCTGAGAGGGCACTACATACATTAGATGTCAAAAGAGCGCTAAGGTACTACATTGACAGAACAAAAAACATCAGAAAGACTAAACAGCTATTTATTGCATTCCAAAAACCTCATGCAGGAAACCCAATATCAAAACAAGGTATAGCCAGATGGATAGTTAAGTGCATCCAAATCTGCTACCTTAAAGCAAAAAGACAGCTGCCCATTACACCAAGGGCACACTCAACCAGAAAGAAAGGCGCTACCATGGCCTTTCTAGGAAATATTCCAATGCACGAAATATGTAAGGCAGCCACATGGTCTACGCCTCACACGTTCACCAAGCACTACTGTGTAGACGTGCTATCCGCACAACAAGCCACAGTAGGTCAAGCCGTGTTAAGAACCTTATTTCAAACTACTTCCACTCCTACAGGCTGAACCACCGCTTTTGGGGAGATAACTGCTTACTAGTCTATGCACAACATGTGTATCTACAGCGACAGATGCCATCGAACTGAAAATGTCACTTACCAGTGTACATCTGTTCGTGGCATCAGTCGCTGAAGATTCACATGTGCCCACCCACCTCCCCGGGAGCCTGTAGCCGTTCGGAAGTTGGCTTACACTTTGTACATTTGTAAAAATATTATTTAAACCTTAAATAGGTACATACTTATTCACTCCATTGCATGGGCACTATTACTACAACACAACTCCTACCTCACCCTCTGCAGGGAAAACAATCGAAGATGGAGTCGACGCCCATGCGCAATGGAGACAAAGAGGAGGAGTCCCTCGGTCCCGTGACTCGAAAGACTTCTTTGAAGAAAAACAACTTGTAACACTCTGTAAGGAAATGCCTCCTTGGCATGGTTGCCCCCCCTGACTGTTTGCCTTTGCTGATGCTATGTTTACAATTGAAAGTGTGCTGAGGCCTGCTAACCAGGCCCCAGCACCAGTGTTCTTTCCCTAACCTGTACTTTTGTATCCACAATTGGCAGACCCTGGCATCCAGACAAGTCCCTTGTAACTGGTACTTCTAGTACCAAGGGCCCTGATGCCAAGGAAGGTCTCTAAGGGCTGCAGCATGTCTTATGCCACCCTGGAGACCTCTCACTCAGCACAGACACACTGCTTGCCAGCTTGTGCGTGCTAGTGAGGACAAAACGAGTAAGTCGACATGGCACTCCCCTCAGGGTGCCATGCCAGCCTCTCACTGCCTATGCAGTATAGGTAAGACACCCCTCTAGCAGGCCTTACAGCCCTAAGGCAGGGTGCACTATACCATAGGTGAGGGTACCAGTGCATGAGCATGGTACCCCTACAGTGTCTAAACAAAACCTTAGACATTGTAAGTGCAGGGTAGCCATAAGAGTATATGGTCTGGGAGTTTGTCAAACATGAACTCCACAGCACCATAATGGCTACACTGAAAACTGGGAAGTTTGGTATCAAACTTCTCAGCACAATAAATGCACACTGATGCCAGTGTACATTTTATTGCAAAATACACCCCAGAGGGCACCTTAGAGGTGCCCCCTGAAACTTAACCGACTGTCTGTGTAGGCTGACTAGTTCCAGCAGCCTGCCACACTAGAGACATGTTGCTGGCCCCATGGGGAGAGTGTCTTTGTCACTCTGAGGCCAGTAACAAAGCCTGCACTGGGTGGAGATGCTAACACCTCCCCCAGGCAGGAGCTGTGACACCTGGCGGTGAGCCTCAAAGGCTCACCCCTTTGTCACAGCCCAGCAGGGCACTCCAGCTTGCTGGAGTTGCCCGCCCCCTCTGGCCACGGCCCCCACTTTTGGCGGCAAGGCTGGAGGGAACAAAGAAAGCAACAAGGAGGAGTCACTGGCCAGTCAGGACAGCCCCTAAGGTGTCCTGAGCTGAGGTGACTCTAACTTTTAGAAATCCTCCATCTTGCAGATGGAGGATTCCCCCAATAGGGTTAGGATTGTGACCCCCTCCCCTTGGGAGGAGGCACAAAGAGGGTGTACCCACCCTCAGGGCTAGTAGCCATTGGCTACTAACCCCCCAGACCTAAACACGCCCTTAAATTTAGTATTTAAGGGCTACCCTGAACCCTAGAAAATTAGATTCCTGCACCAACAAGAAGGACTGCCTAGGTGAAAACCCCTGCAGAGGAAGACCAGAAGACAACAACTGCCTTGGCTCCAGAAACTCACCGGCCTGTCTCCTGCCTTCCAAAGAACTCTGCTCCAGCGACGCTTTCCAAAGGGACCAGCGACCTCTGCATCCTCTGAGGACTGCCCTGCTTCGACGACGACAAGAAACTCCCGAGGACAGCGGACCTGCTCCAAAAAGACTGCAACTTTGTTTCAAGAAGCAGCTTTAAAGAACCCTGCAACTCCCCGCAAGAAGTGTGAGACTTGCAACACTGCACCCGGCGACCCCGACTCGGCTGGTGGAGAACCAACACCTCAGGGAGGACCCCCGGACTACTCTACGACTGTGAGTACCAAAACCTGTCCCCCCTGAGCCCCCACAGCGCCGCCTGCAGAGGGAATCCCGAGGCTTCCCCTGACCGCGACTCTCTGAAACCTAAGTCCCGACGCCTGGAAAAGACCCTGCACCCGCAGCCCCCACGACCTGAAGGACCGGACTTTCACTGCAGAAGTGACCCCCAGGAGTCCCTCTCCCTTGCCCAGGTGGAGGTTTCCCCGAGGAAGCCCCCCCTTGCCTGCCTGCAGCACTAAAGAGATCCCTTGATCTCTCATAGACTAACATTGAAAACCCGACGCTTGTTTCTACACTGCACCCGGCCGCCCCCGCGCTGCTGAGGGTGAAATTTCTGTGTGGGCTTGTGTCCCCCCCGGTGCCCTACAAAACCCCCCCTGGTCTGCCCTCCGAAGACGCGGGTACTTACCTGCAAGCAGACCGGAACCGGGGCACCCCCTTCTCTCCATTATAGCCTATGCGTTTTGGGCACCACTTTGAACTCTGCACCTGACCGGCCCTGAGCTGCTGGTGTGGTGACTTTGGGGTTGCTCTGAACCCCCAACGGTGGGCTACCTTGGACCAAGAACTGAACCCTGTAAGTGTCTTACTTACCTGGTAAAACTAACAAAAACTTACCTCCCCCAGGAACTGTGAAAATTGCACTAAGTGTCCACTTTTAAAACAGCTATTTGTGAATAACTTGAAAAGTATACATGCAATTGAAATGATTCAAAGTTCCTAATGTACTTACCTGCAATACCTTTCAAACAAGATATTACATGTTAAATTTGAACCTGTGGTTCTTAAAATAAACTAAGAAAATATATTTTTCTATAACAAAACCTATTGGCTGGATTTGTCTCTGAGTGTGTGTTCCTCACTTATTGCCTGTGTGTATGTACAACAAATGCTTAACACTACTCCTTGGATAAGCCTACTGCTCGACCACACTACCACAAAATAGAGCATTAGTATTATCTATTTCTACCACTATTTTACCTCTAAGGGGAACCCTTGGACTCTGTGCATGCTATTCCTTACTTTGAAATAGCACATACAGAGCCAACTTCCTACACACTCCGACCCAACACCAGATGGCGGGCTATGCACAACATGTGAATCTTCAGCGACTGATGCCACGAACAGATGTACACTGGTAAGTGACATTTTCATTTCTTTCCACCATCTGGTTCAGACGTGTTTCTTTTAGCTCCGATAGTTTGTCAGAAAAGTTCTATAACTCGTTAATTCACGTCGGTATTGTTTCGATCACGTACTATCTCTCATCAACACTTCGGTACAGTCGGGTCAAACATCTTTAGTCGCCCTTCGGGGCGCATGCGCCCAACTCTGACCTGGTCGGGCCGACCGCGTGCAAGCCCCATGGACCGGACCCCATTCCGCTTTTGTCCTCGGAGCACGCCAAATTTCCATATACAGACCAACATCACCACCACCAGACAAGGAGAGCAGAAAATGTGATGCTGCGGGCAAAAGGGTAGCATCGCAGGCAGCCAACCAATGGAGGATAGCCAGCTCCCAAGCATTATTGGCTAGATATGATAGGGCCCACTGGGGCGAGATGAAGGATATCATACAACATCTCCCCAAAGACCAACAAAAAAGGCCACAACAAATAGTCGAGGAAGGGCAGGCTATTACCAGTAACCAAATTAGATCAGCCCTAGATTCTGAAGACAGAGCAGCTAGAACAATTAATACTGCTGTTACTATAAGGAGACATGCATGGCTTAGGTCTTCAGGGTTTAAGCCTGAAATTCAACAGGCTGTCCTCAATATGCCGTTTAATCAAAAACAGCTTTTTGGCCATGAAGTGGAGAACGGCTATTGAGAAAATGAAAAAAGACTGACACATCGCTAAAGCCATGGGTGCTTTGTATACAACACAATATAGGGGATCCTTTCGGAAACCTCAATACAGAGGTGGTTTTAGAGCACAAACACCTGAGGCATCCACCTCACAATCAGTCAACCTACTAGCCTCAATACCAACGAGGTGGGTTTAAAGGTAATTACAGAGGCCAATTCCCCAGAGGCAGGGGAAAATATCAGTCAACAAAACAAGCCTCACAGCCAAAACAGTGACTTAATCCATCTCTTCCCAACTCACACCTCACCTGGGAGGGGGGGGGGGGGGGGGACTACAAAGGTTCCACAAAACTTGGCTACCCATTACAACAGACAACTGGGTATTATCTATATTATCCGCAATGGTTATTGCACAGAATTGGCACAAATGCCCCCAAATATACTTCCAAAACCACACAATCTCTCTCTAATCACTATTACTCAAACAAGCGATAGAGCTTGTACCACAAGATCAGATAGGAACAGGGGTTTACTCACTGTACTTCCTTATTCCCAAAAAAGACGGAACCTTAAGACCAATATTAGATCTCAAAACTCTCAATCTTTACATCCTGTCAGAACACTTTCACATGGTAACACTACAGGATGTGGTCCCACTGCTACAGCAGCAAGATCGCATGGCAACATTAGACCTTAAGGATGTGTATTTTCACATACCCATCCATCCAGCGCACAGAAAATATCTCAGGTTTGTAATTAAGGGAAAACATTACCAGTTCAAAGTGTTACCCTTCGGGATAACAACAGCTCCCAAAGTATTTACAAAATGCTTGGCAGTAGTAGCTGCCTACCTAAGAAGACAACACATTCATGTCTTCCCAAATCTCGACGTTAGGCTAATAAAATCCAACAGTCATACAGTGTCAAAACCATACACATTATGCAATACAAACCCTTCACACCCTAGGGTTCGCCATGAACTACCAACAATCCCACCTACAACCTGCGCAAATTCAACAGTATTTAGGAGCCACACTAAATATACAAACAGCACTTGTAAGCCCAAGTCCACAAAGAGCGCAAGCATTTCACAATGTATTAGCACAAATTCAGCCAGGCCAACAGTAGACGGTCAAATTTTTTATGAAACTGTTGGGCATGATGGCATCATGCATCGCCATTGTCCCAAATGCAAGATTAAACATTCGGCCTTTACAACAGTGCCTTGCGCAGCAATGGTCGCAGGCCCAGGGTAACTTCACGATCTAGTGTTGATAGACCACCAAACATGCATGTCATTTCAGTGGTGGAATTCCACAAATCTAAACAAATGGCGGCCTTTTCAAGACCCTGTGCCTCAAACCATACTTACAACAGATGCATCAATGATTGGATTGGGGGGCACACCTCAACAATCACAACATTCAAAGACAATGGGACACCAAACACAAACAATTCCACGTAAACCATCTAGAATTGCTCGCCGTATTCCTAGCACTCAGAGCTTTTCAGCCTCTTATCACTCACAAGATCATCCTTATCCAAACAGACAACACGACAACAATGTATTACCTAAACAAACAAGGAGGGACCCATTCATTTCAACTGTCCCTCCTAACCCAAAAGATTTGGCAATCCACAACAACATTCACCTGGTAGCACAATACATTCCAGGAATACACAACCAATTGGCAGATGTTCTCAGCCGAGATCATCAACAAACACACGAGTAGGAAATTCATCCCCAAGTGCTTCAGACGTACTTTCATCACTGGGGAGCGCCAGACATAGACCTATTCGCCACCAGCGGAAACACAAAATGCCATAACTTCGCATCCAGGTGCCCACATCCTCTGTCCAAGGGCAATGCTCTGTGGACAAATTGGTCAGGGATATTTGCTTATGCTTTTCCCCCCTCTCCCACTCATTCCATTTCTAGTCAACAAACTGCGTCAAAACAAACTCAAACTCATACTTGTAGCACCAACGTGGGCATGTCAGCCCTGGTACACGACACTGTTAGATCTGTCAGTGGTACCACATATCAAACTCCCCAACAGACCAGATCTGTTAACACAAAACAAACAACTGATCAGGCATCCAGATCCCAAAATGCTCAATCTAGCGATTTGGCTCCTGAAGTCCTAGAGTTTGGATATCTACAACTACCAACTGAATGTATGGAAGTAATTAAACAGGCAAGAAAACCCACTACCAGGCAGTGTTATGTAATTAAAGGTAAAAAGTTTGTGTATTACTGTCAATCTAAACAAATTGCCCCTCTTTCAGCGTCAATACAAGACATTGTAAGTTATTTGCTTCATTTACAAAAAGCAAATTTACCCTTTTCGTCCATTAAAATACTTCTCACTGCAATTTCTGCGTATTTGCAAAATATACAACACAGCTCTCTATTTAGAGTCCCTGTTATCAAAGCCTTCATGGAAGGCTTGAAATGCATCATTCCACAGAGAACACCTCCAGTGCCTTTGTGGAATCTAAATATAGTACTCACACAACTCATGGGTCCACCATTTGAACCTATGCATTCATGTCAGATTCAATACCTAACGTGGAAAGTTGCCTTCCTAGTTGCAATTACTTCATTAAGAAGAGTTAGTGAAATCCAAGCTTTCACTATTCAAGAACCGTTCATTCAAGTACACAAACAAAGTTGTACTTCGAACAAACCCAAAATTTCTCCCAAAGGTTATATCACCGTTTCATATCAATCAAACAGTGGAGCTACCAGTCTTCTTCCCACAGCCAGATTCTGTAGCAGAAAGAGCCCTGCATGCATTAGACATTAAAAGAGCTCTAATGTATTACATAGATAGAACTAAATAATTTAGGAAAATCAAACAATTATTTGTGGTGTTCCAAAAACCACATACTGGTAACCCTTCTTCAAAGCAAGGGCTAGCTAGATGGATTTTAAAATGAATCCAAACAAGTTACCTAAAAGCTAAAAGACAGCTATTAGTTACAGCCTAAAGCACATTCCACCCAGAAAAAAAGGGCTATAATGGCTTTCTTAGGAAACATACCAATGGCAGAAATCTGTAAACCAGCCACTTGGTCAACACCGCATACATTTACCAAGCATTACTGTGTAGATGTGTTAGCAACGCAACAGGCCACAGTAGGACAGGCTGTACTAAGAACACTATTTCAAACAACTTCAACTCCTACAGGCTGACCACCGCTTATGGGAGGTAAAACTGCTGTGTAATCTATGCATAGCATGTGTATCTGCAGCTACACATGCCATCGAACGGAAAATGTCACTTACCCAGTGTAAGGAAATGCCTCCTTGGCATGGTTACCCCTAACGTTTTGCCTTTGCTGATGCTAAGTTATGATTTGAAAGTGTGCTCTGACCCTGCTAACCAGGCCCCAGCACCAGTGTTCTTTCCCTAACCTGTACCTTGGTCTCCACAATTGGCACAACCCTGGCACTCAGGTAAGTCCTGATGCCAGGGAAGGTCTCTAAGGGCTGCAGCATGTCTTATGCCACCCTGGGGACCCCTCACTCAGCACATGCACACTGCCTCACAGCTTGTGAGTGCTGGTGGGGAGAAAATGACTAAGTCGACATGGCACTCCCCTTAGAGTGCCATGCCAACCTCACACTGCCTGTGGCATAGGTAAGTCACCACTTCAGCAGGCCTTACAGCCTTAAGGCAGGGTGCACTATACCACAGGTGAGCTCATATGTGCATGAGCACTATGCCCCTAGAGTGTCTAAGCAAAACCTTAGACATTGTAAGTGCAGGGTAGGCATAAGAGTATATGGTCTGGGAGTTTGTCAAACACTAACTCCACAGTTCCATAATGGCTACACTGAAAACTGGGAAGTTTAGTATCAAACTTCTCCGCACAATAAATGCACACTGATGCCAGTGTGCAATTTATTGTAAAATACACCGAGAGGGCATCTTAGAGATGCCCCCTGAATACCTACCCGACTTCTAGTGTTGGCAGCCCAGTTTCTGCCAGACTGCCTGTAAGGAAATGCCTCCTTGGCATGGTTACCCCCTGACTTTTTGCCTTTGCTGATGCTATGTTTTGAATTGAAAGTGTGCTGAGGCCTGCTAACCAGGCCCCAGCACCAGTGTTCTTTCCCTAACCTGTACTTTTGATTCCACAATTGGCACACCCTGGCATCCAGATAAGTCCCTTGTAACTGGTACCTCTGGTACCAAGGGCCCTGATGCCAGGGAAGGTCTCTAAGGGCTGCAGCATGTATTATGCCACCCTAAGAGACCCCTCACTCAGCACAGACACACTGCTTACCAGCTTGTGTGTGCTAGTGAGAACAAAATGAGTAAGTCGACATGGCACTCCCCTCAGGGTGCCATGCCAGCCTCTCACTGCCTATGCAGTATAGGTAAGACACCCCTCTAGCAGGCCTTACAGCCCCAAGGCAGGGTGCACTATACCATAGGTGAGGGTACCAGTGCATGAGCACTGTGCCCCTACAGTGTCTAAGCAAAACCTTAGACATTGTAAGTGCAGGGTAGCCATAAGAGTATATGGTCTGGGAGTCTGTTTTACACGAACTCCACAGCACCATAATGGCTACACTGAAAACTGGGAAGTTTGGTATCAAACTTCTCAGCACAATAAATGCACACTGATGCCAGTGTACATTTTATTGTAAAATACACCACAGAGGGCACCTTAGAGGTGCCCCCTGAAACTTAACCGACTATCTGTGTAGGCTGACTGGTTCCAGCAGCCTGCCACACTAGAGACATGTTGCTGGCCCCATGGGGAGAGTGCCTTTGTCACTCTGAGGCCAGTAACAAAGCCTGCACTGGGTGGAGATGCTAACACCTCCCCCAGGCAGGAGCTGTAACACCTGGCGGTGAGCCTCAAAGGCTCAAAGGCTCACCCCTTTGTCACAGCCCCGCAGGACACTCCAGCTAGTGGAGTTGCCCGCCCCCTCCGGCCCCGGCCCCCACTTTTGGCGGCAAGGCCGGAGAAAATAATGAGAATAACAAGGAGGAGTCACTGGCCAGTCAGGACAGCCCCTAAGGTGTCCTGAGCTGAGGTGACTCTAACTTTTAGAAATCCTCCATCTTGCAGATGGAGGATTCCCCCAATAGGATTAGGGATGTGACCCCCTCCCCTTGGGAGGAGGCACAAAGAGGGTGTACTCACCCTCAGGGCTAGTAGCCATTGGCTACTAACCCCCCAGACCTAAACACGCCCTTAAATTTAGTATTTAAGGGCTCTCCCTGAACCTAGAAAGTAGATTCCTGCAACAACAAGAAGGACTGCCTAGCTGAAAACCCCTGCAGAGGAAGACCAGAAGACAACAACTGCCTTGGCTCCAGAAACTCACCGGCCTGTCTCCTGCCTTCCAAAGAACTCTGCTCCAGCGACGCCTTCCAGAGGTATCCGCGACCTCTGAATCCTCTGAGGACTGCCCTGCTTCAACGACAAGAAACTCCCGAGGACAGCGGACCTGCTCCAAAAAGACTGCAACTTTATCCAAAGAAGCAGCTTTAAAGAGCCCTGCAAACTCCCCGCAAGAAGCGTGAGACTTGCAACACTGCACCCGGCGACCCCGACTCGGCTGGTGGAGAACCAACACCTCAGGGAGGACCCCCGGACTACTCTACGACTGTGAGTACCAAAACCTGTCCCCCCTGAGCCCCCACAGCGCCGCCTGCAGAGGAAATCCCGAGGCTTCCCCTGACCGCGACTCTCTGAAACCGAAGTCCCGACGCCTGGAAAGGACCCTGCACCCGCAGCCCCCAGGACCTGAAGGACCGGACTTTCACTGGAGAAGTGACCCCCAGGAGTCCCTCTCCCTTGCCCAAGTGGAGGTTTCCCCGAGGAAGCCCCCCCTTGCCTGCCTGCAGCGCTGAAGAGATCCGTTGATCTCTCATAGACTAACATTGCGCACCCGACGCTTGTTTCTACACTGCACCCGGCCGCCCCCGCGCTGCTGAGAGTGAAATTTCTGTGTGGGCTTGTGTCCCCCCCGGTGCCCTACAAAACCCCCCTGGTCTGCCCTCCGAAGACGCGGGTACTTACCTGCAAGCAGACCGGAACCGGGGCACCCCCTTCTCTCCATTCTAGCCTATGCGTTTTGGGCACCACTTTGAACTCTGCACCTGACCGGCCCTGAGCTGCTGGTGTGGTGACTTTGGGGTTGCTCTGAACCCCCAACGGTGGGCTACCTTGGACCAAGAACTGAACCCTGTAAGAGTCTTACTTACCTGGTAAAACTAACAAAAACTTACCTCCCCCAGGAACTGTGAAAATTGCACTAAGTGTCCACTTTTGAAATAGCTATTTGTGAATAACTTGAAAAGTATACATGCAATTGAAATGATTCAAAGTTCCTAATGTACTTACCTGCAATACCTTTCAAACAAGATATTACATGTTAAATTTGAACCTGTGGTTCTTAAAATAAACTAAGAAAAGATATTTTTCTATAACAAAACCTATTGGCTGGATTTGTCTCTGAGTGTGTGTACCTCATTTATTGTCTATGTGTATGTACAACAAATGCTTAACACTACTCCTTGGATAAGCCTACTGCTCGACCACACTACCACAAAATAGAGCATTAGTATTATCTATTTTTACCACTATTTTACCTCTAAGGGGAACACTTGGACTCTGTGCATGCTATTCCTTACTTTGAAATAGCACATACAGAGCCAACTTCCTACATTGGTGGATCAGCGGTGGGGTACAAGACTTTGCATTTGCTGGACTACTCAGCCAATACCTGATCACACGACAAATTCCAAAATTGTCATTAGAAATTGATTTTTGCAATTTGAAAAGTTTTCTAAATTCTTAAAAGACCTGCTAGGGCCTTGTGTTAGATCCTGTTTAGCATTTCTTTTAGAGTTTAAAAGTTTGTAAAAGTTTGAATTAGATTCTAGAACCAGTTGTAGATTCTTAAAAAGTATTCCAACTTTTAGAAGCAAAATGTCTAGCACAGATGTGACTGTGGTGGAACTCGACACCACACCTTACCTCCATCTTAAGATGAGGGAGCTAAGGTCACTCTGTAAAATAAAGAAAATAACAATGGGCCCCAAACCTACCAAAATACAGCTCCAGGAGCTTTTGGCAGAGTTTGAAAAGGCCAACCCCTCTCAGGGTGGCAACTCAGAGGAAGAGGATAGTGACTTGGAGGAAAATTCCCCCCTCCAGTCCTATCTAGGGAGAACAGGGTCTCTCAAACCCTGACTCCAAAAATAATAGTCAGAGATGCTGATTCCCTCACAGGAGAGACCAACACCTCTGAAATCACTGAGGATAACTCCAGTGAAGAGGACATCCAGTTAGCCAGGATGGCCAAAAGATTGGCTTTGGAAAGACAGATCCTAGCCATAGAGAGGGAAAGACAAGAGATGGGCCTAGGACCCATCAATGGTGGCAGCAACATAAATAGGGTCAGAGATTCTCCTGACATGTTGAAAATCCCCAAAGGGATTGTAACAAAATATGAAGATGGTGATGACATCACCAAATGGTTCACAGCTTTTGAGAGGGCTTGTGTAACCAGAAAAGTGAACAAATCTCACTGGGGTGCTCTCCTTTGGGAAATGTTCACAGGAAAGTGTAGGGATAGACTCCTCACACTCTCTGGAAAAGATGCAGAATCTTATGACCTCATGAAGGGTACCCTGATTGAGGGCTTTGGATTCTCCACTGAGGAGTATAGAATTAGATTCAGGGGGGCTCAAAAATCCTCGAGCCAGACCTGGGTTGATTATGTTGACTACTCAGTGAAAACACTGGATGGTTGGGTAACTGGAAATTAAGTGTATGACTATGTTGGGCTTTATAATTTGTTTATGAAAGAACACATTTTAAGTAACTGCTTCAATGAAAAGTTGCATCAGTATCTGGTAGACCTAGGTCCAATTTCTCCCCAAGAATTGGGAAAGAAGGCAGACCACTGGGTCAAGACTAGGGTAACCAAAACTTCCACTGGGGGTGACCAAAAGAAAGGGGTTACAAAGCCTCCCCAGGAGAAAGTGGGTGACACTAGAAACAAAGAAAAAGAGTCCCCTGTAGGCCCCCAAAAACCAGACCAGGTGGGTGGGCCCAGAGACACAACCCAAAACAAAGGTGGGTACCAGGGTAAGAGCTGGGATGCCACTAAGGCATGGTGCCATAACTGTAAACAGACAGGGCACCACACCAAGGACACTTCTTGTCCCAAAAACAAACCCCCTAGCAAAATCCCAGGGGTGACCAGTGTAGCCATTGGGGAGGACTCCTCAGATGAGGAGGTCTTCATAGCCTTCAACTGGAAAAAGGGCCCAACAGGTGAGTTGGAGATTCCAGAGGGAAGTAGACACTTCCACCACCTACAGGTGAATGGAATCCCAGCCACTGCCCTGAGAGACACTTGTGCCAGTCACACTATTGTGCATGACAGGCTGGTGCTCTCAAACCAGTACATCCCAGGTGAGATGGCCAGAGTAAGAGTTAGCCCAGACAGGGTCACTAATAGGCCTGTGGCTCTTGTGCCCATAGAAGTGGGTGGAACTTTTAGCTGGAGAAGGGTGGTAGTCAGTACAGACCTCCCCCTTGATTGTCTCCTTGGAAATGACTACCCAGAGGTTAGTCAGAGCCTAAGAGAAGAACTGGTCCAGGGCCAGTCCTCTCCCAAGGATTCTGGAGTGCCTGCCTCTGCAGTAAATGCAAGTAGGCCCCAGAAGAAAAAGAAAAGGAAACAGAGTAGGAAAGGTGGACAACCTTTAGCCAAGGTTCCAGCAAGCCAAGGAGATTCTGCTCCAGTAGGGGAGAACTCCAAAAATGGCTCTGATAAAGTCCAACCTGACCCACAAGAAGTCCTGGCTAGTCAGGCAACTGTTAAGCCTGAGTGGGTGGCCCCTCAGCTAACAGAAGAAAGAGTGGAAGAAGGGTGTTTACTACAAGATGTGGTAACCCCCCACTCTAATACAGCAGACAGGCACCCTGAACCCAAAGAAGCCTGTAACTTAGCCCCTTCCCTTGTAGGTGAAGAGCTAAAGGTGTGGTTCTGGGCACTGACAGCTGTCAGTGGCCTCTGCTGGGTGTTAGCCTTTATGGCTGCACTATCCTTGGCATGGTGGTCTGACCCCATGCCAAATAACAAGTTAGGCCCCCTGACCCTGTTGGTCATGGTGGGGTTACTCCAGCTCTGGGTAACCTCTTTGGGTAAGCTAGGGGTGACCCTGGCTAAGATAAGATTAGCAGAGGTGGATACCTCTGACCTCAAAATAGAGAGAATGGGTAAAGACATAAAAAGCACAGACAAGAGGCAGTTCAGACTAGGTCCTATCACTGTGGAAGTGGGTCAGTTCCCCAGAGGGAATGACCTGAACAGGAGGATGTAAGGCAGAGTAGGCCCTGCAACAAACCAGCCATTTCCTCTACTCTTCCTCGCCTGACAGACTAGGAAGACTCTTCCAGCTTTGGCTGAGTCTCCTGGCCTGTGGGCTGGGGGGGGCTTGTGTAAAGAAATGGCTCCCTGTTGCAGTTACCCCCCACTTTTTGCCTGATACTGATGCTGACTTGACTGAGAAGTGTGCTGGGACCCTGCTAACCAGGCCCCAGCACCAGTGTTCTTTCACCTAAAATGTACCATTGATCCCACAATTGGCACACCCTGGCATCCAGATAAGTCCCTTGTAACTGGTACCTCTGGTACCAAGGGCCCTGATGCCAGGGAAGGTCTCTAAGGGCTGCAGCATGTATTATGCCACCCTAGAGACCCCTCACTCAGCACAGACACACTGCTTACAAGCCTGTGTGTGCTAGTGAGAACAAAATGAGTAAGTCGACATGGCACTCCCCTCAGGGTGCCATGCCAGCCTCTCACTGCCTATGCAGTATAGGTAAGACACCCCTCTAGCAGGCCTTACAGCCCTAAGGCAGGGTGCACTATACCATAGGTGAGGGTACCAGTGCATGAGCACTGTGCCCCTACAGTGTCTAAGCAAAACCTTAGACATTGTAAGTGCAGGGTAGCCATAAGAGTATATGGTCTGGGAGTCTGTTTTACACGAACTCCACAGCACCATAATGGCTACACTGAAAACTGGGAAGTTTGGTATCAAACTTCTCAGCACAATAAATGCACACTGATGCCAGTGTACATTTTATTGTAAAATACACCACAGAGGGCACCTTAGAGGTGCCCCCTGAAACTTAACCAACTATCTGTGTAGGCTGACTGGTTCCAGCAGCCTGCCACACTAGAGACATGTTGCTGGCCCCATGGGGAGAGTGCCTTTGTCACTCTGAGGCCAGTAACAAAGCCTGCACTGGGTGGAGATGCTAACACCTCCCCCAGGCAGGAGCTGTGACACCTGGCGGTGAGCCTCAAAGGCTCACCCCTTTGTCACAGCCCAGCAGGGCACTCCAGCTTAGTGGAGTTGCCCGCCCCCCCCGGCCACGGCCCCCACTTTTGGCGGCAAGGCTGGAGGGAACAAAGAAAGCAACAAGGAGGAGTCACTGGCCAGTCAGGACAGCCCCTAAGGTGTCCTGAGCTGAGGTGACTAACTTTTAGAAATCCTCCATCTTGCAGATGGAGGATTCCCCCAATAGGGTTAGGATTGTGACCCCCTCCCCTTGGGAGGAGGCACAAAGAGGGTGTACCCACCCTCAGGGCTAGTAGCCATTGGCTACTAACCCCCCAGACCTAAACACGCCCTTAAATTTAGTATTTAAGGGCTACCCTGAACCCTAGAAAATGAGATTCCTGCAAACTACAAGAAGGACTGCCTAGCTGAAAACCCCTGCAGAGGAAGACCAGAAGACGACAACTGCCTTGGCTCCAGAAACTCACCGGCCTGTCTCCTGCCTTCCAAAGAACTCTGCTCCAGCGACGCCTTCCAAGGGACCAGCGACCTCTGAATCCTCTGAGGACTGCCCTGCTTCGAAAAAGACAAGAAACTCCCGAGGACAGCGGACCTGCTCCAAAAAGACTGCAACTTTGTTTCGAGGAGCAGCTTTAAAGACCCTGCAATCTCCCCGCAAGAAGCGTGAGACTTGCAACACTGCACCCGGCGACCCCGACTCGGCTGGTGGAGAACCAACACCTCAGGGAGGACCCCCGGACTACTCTCCGACTGTGAGTACCAAAACCTGTCCCCCCTGAGCCCCCACAGCGCCGCCTGCAGAGGAAATCCCGAGGCTTCCCTTGACCGCGACTCTCTGAAACCTAAGTCCCGATGCCTGGAAAGGACCCTGCACCCGCAGCCCCCAGGACCTGAAGGACCGGACTTTCACTGGAGAAGTGACCCCCAGGAGTCCCTCTCCCTTGCCCAAGTGGAGGTTTCCCCGAGGAAGCCCCCCCTTGCCTGCCTGCAGCGCTGAAGAGATCCGTTGATCTCTCATAGACTAACATTGCGAACCCGACGCTTGTTTCTACACTGCACCCGGCCGCCCCCGCGCTGCTGAGAGTGAAATTTCTGTGTGGGCTTGTGTCCCCCCCCGGTGCCCTACAAAACCCCCCTGGTCTGCCCTCCGAAGACGCGGGTACTTACCTGCAAGCAGACCGGAACCGGGGCACCCCCTTCTCTCCATTCTAGCCTATGCGTTTTGGGCACCACTTTGAACTCTGCACCTGAGCTGCTGGTGTGGTGACTTTGGGGTTGCTCTGAACCCCCAACGGTGGGCTACCTTGGACCAAGAACTGAACCCTGTAAGAGTCTTACTTACCTGGTAAAACTAACAAAAACTTACCTCCCCCAGGAACTGTGAAAATTGCACTAAGTGTCCACTTTTAAAGTAGCTATTTGTCAATAACTTGAAAAGTATACATGCAATTGAAATGATTCAAAGTTCCTAATGTACTTACCTGCAATACCTTTCAAACAAGATATTACATGTTAAATTTGAACCTGTGGTTCTTAAAATAAACTAAGAAAAGATATTTTTCTATAACAAAACCTATTGGCTGGATTTGTCTCCGAGTGTGTGTACCTCATTTATTGTCTATGTGTATGTACAACAAATGCTTAACACTACTCCTTGGATAAGCCTACTGCTCGACCACACTACCACAAAATAGAGCATTAGTATTATCTATTTTTACCACTATTTTACCTCTAAGGGGAACCCTTGGACTCTGTGCATGCTGTTCCTTACTTTGAAATAGCACATACAGAGCCAACTTCCTACAATCAGTCACCACTGGGCCTTGGAAAAGAAGACCAAAGGTGCACCTATGTCTCCAAGCACCCCACATTTGCAACGTACCTGTTTTCTGTAACCTCCCTACCCAGCCTGCAGACTAAATCCACCAAGACCAATCCCCATTGAAATATACTGGGCACCTAACACCATTCTACACCTCTGCACTCTGCCTCCCCAGTGCTGCTTGGAGTGACCTGTTGGTGACCAGTACTGACCTGAATTCCACAGGATTCGTCCTGTGAGTTGACGTAAAGTGCTTGATTGCTGAATGTGTTTTCTTTCCACAGGCTAAAACTGAAGAACTCTGAAATTGCAGTGTCGATTTTTTTTTTTTTTCAGTCAAAAGTCTTCATGCTTAAAAATGTACTTACCTTATAACAAAGTTCTCAGGTTCAAAGAATATATAAAAAGAAGTGCTGTTTTTCTAAATTGGTCTCGGATTTATTCTTTGAGTGTGTCTCCTGTGCATTGCCCATGTGAGTACAAGAAATGCTTAGCACTGATAAGCCTAACTGCTCGCCCACACTACCATAAACTTAGAAGACCCCCAGCATTCCTCCTGCTAGTCTTCTGGGTTTTCCGGGCAGTGTGCACTGCTGC
The DNA here is from genome assembly GCF_031143425.1 of Pleurodeles waltl. NCBI lineage: Eukaryota > Metazoa > Chordata > Amphibia > Caudata > Salamandridae > Pleurodeles > Pleurodeles waltl. Next base: position 366,474,693 of record NC_090445.1, read on the forward strand.
CACCCCTTGGAAATAAGTGTTACATGGCGTGGGAGAGGTAGCCTCCCCAAGCCACTGGTCTGCTTTGAAGGGCACATTTGGGGCCCTCCTTGCAAAAACCAGTTTGCACCAGTCCAGGGACCCCCAATCCCTGCTCTGGTGCGAAACTGGACAATGGAAAGGGTAATGCCCAAAGCTCCTCCAGATCACCACTTGATTCTGCCATCTTGAATCCAAGGTGGGCAGAGGCCCCTGGAAGATTCTGAGTGGCCAGGTCAGGTAGGTGACGTCAAAGACCCCTCCTGATAAGTGGTCACCCGGCTAGGTGGCCAATCCCCCTTCTTGGGATATTTAGGGTCTCCGTGTAGGGTGGGTCCTCAGATTCGACATGCAAGATTCCAGCAGGACTCCTCTGCATCGTTTACTTCATCCTCTGGCCACTGGGACTGCAACTGGACCCTCCAGGAACCGACATTCTGCAACTTAAGTGACAACTCTTCTGTGCAACATTGTTTCTCCAGCTCCTTCCAGCAACTGCAACATTTCCAGGCTGTGCATCCTCTGAGGGCGATGAGGTTTCAGCCTGCCCAAGCAGTGTAGGAAGTTGGCTCTGTATATACTATCTCAAAGTGAGAGATAGTGTCCACAGAGTCCAAGGGTTCCCCTTAGAGGTTGATAGTGGTAAAATTAGATAATACTAATGCTCTATTTTGTGGCAGTGTGGTCGAGCAGTAGTCTTAATCATAGGGTAGTGTTAAGCATTTGTTGTACACACAGGCAATAAATAAGGAACACACACTCAGACTTAACTCCAGGCCAATAGGTTTTTATATAGAAAAATATTCTTTTATTTTATAACTTCAAGATTTGAGGTACATACATAAAATGCAAGGTACTTCTTAGGTAAGTATAGAACTTTGATTTAAAACAGCAGTACACACAGTTTAGGTTAAAATGGAAATAAGCTATTTTAAAAGTGGGCACAGTGCAAAAATCAACAGTTCCTGGGGGAGGTAAGTTAAGTTTCTAGGTAAGTAAAGCACATATACAGAGCGTCAATGATACTAAAGAGAGGTGGTTGATGCCTAGCGACGCACATCTGTAACTAATAACAACAAAGGTAGTATGTCATTAATAAATCCTGTGGCGGGTGCCAGCCTGGTGCAAGAAACCCAACCACCACGGGTTTCGGGGTGCACACAAACAGGGGTGGATGTAAAAAACACCTATGTCATGCGCTGTACATTACAGAATCTACTTAGCTGCCCCACTAAAACACGGCAGCTTTATCAGGCGCTGCAGGAGAGTACATACACGTTTCTTCGCTTGCCCTCCCGGAGTCTACGGTGCGGCACAGTTCTACAGGCAGGGTCTACTTAGACCTTACAATTATTGTATGTCCCTCACTATGGATATATACCACTGGATACAGTATCGTGACGCATAAGGAATACCTGTCCCCTACATTGATGGAATGCGCCTTTTACCATTTTGGACTTCTCAATATTTAATCAAATTTTTGCCTTGAAAAAGTCCGTGAGGACGAAACACGTGTTGGCTGTTTTGTTTCTCTTATATACCTGTTCATTCTGAGGATTCAGACTGTTTCTGTAACTCGTATATACTTTTTTATATGTGGACTTGAACATCTTATAACTACGATTTACTACCGATCACCAAGGATTAAAACGTTTCACACAAAGCTTTCCATTCTTGGACTCATGTTTTTGGAGTGCCCTGGTTGCTACTTTTCGTAGAAAGCACATATACAGTCAGTCTCCTGATCATAGGCAGCCCACCGTTGGGGATTCAAGGCAACCCCAAAGTCACCACACCAGCAACACAGGGCCGGCCAGGTGCAGAGGTCAAAGGAGGGCCCAAAACACACAGGTGCCTATGGAGAACAGGGGTGCTCCGGTTCCGGTCTGCTGGCAGGTAAGTACCTGCGTCCTTGGGAAGCATACCAGGGGGGTTTTGTAGAGCACTTGGGGGGGGGACACAAACAGGCACACTAAACACCCTCAGTGGCACAGGGTCGGCTGTGTGCAGTGTGCAAACTAGGCGTCCGGTTTGCTATTGAAAGCCATGGAGGGACCTGGGGTCACTTAGGCGATGCAGGCAGGGCACAGGGGGGGCTTCTCGGGCCAGCCACTGACTGGGCTAGGAAGAGGGCCGCCTGCTGGTCACTCCTGCACTGGAAGGTGGTTCCTCTTGGTCCTAGGGGCTGTGGGTGCAATGCTTGGTCCAGGGGTCGGGTTCCTTGTTACAGGCAGTCGCGGTCAGGGGGAGCCTCTGGATCCTCTGCAGGGGTTGCTGTGGGTGTGCAGGGGGGTCGACTCAGGTTACTCAGGTCGTCGTAGTCGCTTGGGAGTCCTCTCTGCGGTGTTGGTTCTCTGGAGCTCGAGCCGGGGGCGTCCGGTGCAGAGTGAGAAGTCTCATGTTTCCGGCAGGAACAGAGTTCTTTGGAGTTTGTTAGAAAGCTGCAAAGGTGTTCTTGGGAGTTTCTTGGCCCTTCGGGTTCAGGGCAGTCCTCGGAGTCCTCCGAGGTCGCTGGTCCCTGTCAGATGCGTCGCTGTGCAGGTTCTTTGAGTCTGGGGACATGCCAGTAGGGCTGGGGCCAAGTCAGTTGTTGTCTCCGTCGTCTCTGCAGGGCTTTCGGGTCACCAGTCCTTTTTCTTTTGTCAGGTTGCAGGAATCTGATTTCCTAGGTTCAGGGCCGCCCCTAAACACTAAATTTAGGGGTGTGTTTCGGTCAGGGGGGCAGTAGCCAGTGGCTACTGTCCTGGAGGGTGGCTACACCCTCTTTGTGCCTCCTCCCTGAGGGGAGGGGGGCACATCTCTAATCCTATAGGGGGAATCCTCCAAACTCAAGAAGGAGGATTTCTAAAGGCAGGGGTCGCCTCAGCAACCTGAAGAAACAAGGACTGCTGACCTAGAAGCCTGCAGAGAAGACGGAAGACGACAACTGCTTTGGCCCCAGCCCTACCGGCCAGTCTCCTGATTTGAAAACCTGCAACCAGCGACGCTTCCAACAGGGACCAGCGACCTCTGAAGCCTCAGAGGACTGCCCTGGACTAAAGGACCAAGAAACTCCCATGAGCAGCGGTTCTGCTCAACACCAGCAACTTCTTTGCAACAAAGAAGCAACTTTCAAAGACTTCTCGTTTCCCGCCGGAAGCATGAGAGTTCACACTCTGCACAGCTTCTTCACTGACCCTCCCATCCTATCCGTTCTGTGGTTGGACTCTATCGGCTAATAAGATCCCATGTTTAGGAATCTGCACACTATCTACCAATTTGCTTTTGGGGCTTTACATCTTAACCTGTAGTTTGTAGACCTCTGGTGTACAAGAAACCTATTAAGTAGATCCGTGAGCATTTAAAAATATTGCATATTAAAAAAGTAACTTACTAATAAAGAAGACATTTTTTAAATGTTCTGTGAAAATGAAGAAATAACGCATGGGCTGTGGGTGGCCTCAATTGACACTGACAAGAAGGGAGCATGCAGTGGAACCAAAAAAGCCAGTGATATTCTGGAGCTTAGCAGATTGCTTCACCTTGTATGGTTTAAAACCAAATTTGAAAAATGCCCAACCTTCTTGTTAAAAATACATTTGAGATTTTTCTCTTGTTGTGAATTAATAAAATGTTTAATCATTTGTATATTTGTTTGATATATACTTGTTTCTGTACTATTATTGTAAAATTTCGAGTTTCAAATCATAGAAATTGCTTAGGCCAGGATCCCTGCCTTCCATTATTGATTTCCTCAGTGGAAGTCCCCGGATTACAGTAATGATTGTTGATGGCTACTAAAGTCAAAAGGTTAAACAGTGTTTCATATTGTTTGCGCTAAGCTATACATTAAAGTAAAAAAAAAATACAGTATTGTTCTTAAAGGCAACTGCTTACTTTTTGTCCTTCAGAGTCCACGGACCACACACTTTTCATTGAGCCCATCACGGAGGAGAGGGCATCCCGGACTTTGTATCGCGTGGAGCTACTGCGTCGCTTACGGGAACAGGTGCTTTGTCATCCCCTGCTGCAAGAGCGTTTGGCGCTGTGCCAGCCTGGTTCTGATCTGCCAGAGTGGTGGGAGTGTGGTCGCCACGATGGAGAGCTGTTGCGGGGGGCCGCCCGACATGGCGTGAGCCGAGCAGACTACAGCATCATGCAAGACCCTGAGCTATCTTTCCTGACATCTCGTCAGGCCTATATCCAAAGTCGCCCAGCACCCTCGCGCTGCTCAACCCCACTGCTGCACCAATCGTTGTCGCTTAATGATTCACATAATGTGTCACCTCTTACTCTTGCACTTGAAACTCGCCGAGATGGCAGTGCTGAAGAGATAAAGCAGCATGCTCTGGAGAGTCTGTCTGTGAAGCTGGAGGCCGAAGTGGCGGCAGAGGCGGCAGCTGCAGCAGCTGCAGAGTCTGTGACACTCGTTCGAGGTTTTGTTGGGCCTCATCGAGGGGGTCCATTGCCCATACAAAAGATGTCTGCTGCTGGTGAAAATGACTCTGACTCGGAGCTGGACCTAACAAAGATGTCTGCTTCCACCTCTGCATCCTCCACTTTGTCATCCGATGACAGTGATGAAGAAAAGATAAAAGGTGGGTAGTCCCACCTCATATGAGGAATATATGCCTATCTTTATGATTAACAACATTTATTTTTTGTGTGTCTTCCTGAGCTGGGCTGCAGATCGTGTAATTGATTGCTCATGGTTTCCCTTTATTAGCCAGCACTCCAAAACATGTATTCTCTTGGTTGTCTGTTTTTACTTCTCCCCTTCAGCCTGGTCTCTAAAGCATATTACTGAACTGCTTATATTTGTTTTGCAATAATCCATCCAGTTCACTCACGTGCTCTGCGGCCTTGCACCCAAAGCCCAGTGACTCACAATAACATTGGAGTATAAAGATGCCCTACAATTCTGGCTATAGAGGTAAGTAGAATTAAATAATGGTAACCTTTGGTAGCTTGGCCTGCTGGGAAAAACAAGCCTCAAGAAAAGTGTTTATGTGCAGTACATCACAAACCATCATCTCAACTGTACATTAATAAGAGAATACGGAGGTCTACTGCAAGTAGACCAAACAAAACTTTTACAAAAAGTAAAAATAAAGCAAAGTGAATACAGAGTTTAATCTTTACTGGTATTACATGTCAGTTGCCCATAAACATTGAGTGAAGAATACAACATAAACTTGGATATGTTGGAAAATCATACCATGAAAAGAATCCGTAAAATAGAAGATTAAAAAGTGTGGCATCAAAGAGATAGACTAGCCACCATAGAAGATTCATCGGTAGTAAGCCAGTCTTAAAGACTGGGACACAGGACCCACTAAATATACAAAATAATGAGGTCTACTACAAACTGCTGAATACTTACAACGAGAGATCTCTCTGGATGTTGTGACATATATATTGATTGTCATTAGTGTTACAGGGTATCTACTCTTGTGATATTGTACAAGAGATAATTAGTGTACAATTGTGCTAATAAAAATGCATTGGAAAGTCCAATAAAGATAAAGCATAAGGAAAATAATAACAAAGGCAAAAAATGATTTCCATAAAAATTGAAGACCTAGATACTCCGTGTTGTCTACTTTCAAGCCCTTGAAGTTGGAATCAAGGTAGGTATTTGTCAGAAAATAATTTCCAATCAATCACAGAATGTATAAAGCACATTGTAGGAAGCTGGCTCTTTATGTAGTGTAGCAAAAAGAGGTACACTGTGCAGAGTGTCCAGGCAAATCATAAAGGTATCACAAAGGCACAAATAACATCCCAAATGCTCTCTTTTGTGGTAGTGTGGGGCGAGCAGTTATTCATATCGGAGGGTAGTGCTAAGCAGGTAAGGCACACAATAGGTAGTAAGTCAGACACACTCAATAAAGAAATCCAACGCCAATTTATAAAATTAGCACACATTCTTATATGAATTTAGATACCAAGCTCACCGGAATCAGGTGAGTACTTTTCGAGATAGGAATTTTTAGAGTTCTTAAAAGTCAACAGTGCATTTTGCTGTTGCTGCATTGTTAAACTATGGGAGAAAAAACATACATTGCAACCAGGTTCTTCCCAGCAACTTACAGGACCTATCTTCTGGACTTAAGGTAAGTGCAGGGCAGTGTCCTAGGCCACACTAACAAGTCACCCTTGCAGCACTGGTGTGTCCGGTTGCAGTGGTGCAGTTCACCGTCTGGTGCCCCATTTAAGTCTATGGGGATGGGTCCGGTCACAAAGATGCTGCATGGGTGGACTAGAGTCCAGCCCGGCTGAACCACTAAGGGGGTTCTGCTCTTGTGATGCCTGAGGGATGTAGTGACACTAGAGGTCCTGTTCTACTCTGTCCCGGGCATCCGGGTGCAGAGGTGGTTTGGACTGTTGGGTTCACGATCACTGGTGATGGTCGAGGGGGGACCGCAGACAGGCTGCAGGCGTGGACTCTGGGTCCATTCTGACCCAACCAACAAGGGGGCTCAGGTCTCACACAGCTGGGGAACATGGGGACACCAGTGGTCCTCTTCTCCTTGGTGCAGGTGCAGACAGTCTGTTCTTCATCACTGGAGGTGGTTGCGCTGGGGGGAGTGTGGGTGGGTGGGGGGATCTGCAGAAAGAGGCTGCAGACACCGTCAGAAGTCCACAGTGGGCGAAACCAAGGTGGCCTTCGTCTCTGGAGGGCCTAGGAACCATATTGACACCACTGGCGCACTTAAGCTCGAGCTAGGCAGCTCGGATGCAGTGGTAATGTCTGGTTTTTGCATGCCAGGTCCTCAGTTTTTTCTTGGGTTGCCTGCGGAGTTCTTTTTGGCGATTTATGAATCACTGACAGCTCTCCCAGTTTCTTGGATGCACCAGCGGCAGGACAGGTCAGTTGCTCCTCAAGGGTCGGGTGCAGCTGGCAGGGTTGGCGGCAAGTCTCTCGTGCACTTCAATTCAGCAGGCTTCTTGTCCACTCCTTTTGTGACCAGCGAAGATCTGTTTTCACATCAGTGGGTCCCCCAAATAATAATTTAGGGGACATTAAGGGGAGTGATGGGTGGTAGCCAAAGGGCTACTTACCATTGGGGTCACTATGCCCCCTAGATGGACACTTCCTTTGGGGAGTAGGCATCACCCTGTCCAAGAATTCCTAATTCCACCACACACAAGATGGCGGAATTCCTAAGTCTGTGTTTACTTCAGACTGGTCACCCTAGAGGTGTTTCCAGCCTGGGAATGCAGCACGTCTCCTTCATAGCTAATTTCCCCACCTGTCCAGGTGCCAAATTGGCACTGGGAGGACGGCATCTCCCTCTGAGGAAGGCCAGATATGCATACCAAAGGCGGTGAGCTTCTTGCCTTGGAATGCAGATTTTAAGGTCATCCTATTGGGAGCGATGTGTAGGCTTGGTTTCTGACCTCCAGAGAGCAAGAGCTCTCACCCTCGTGGGTCAGAATCTCATCTGTTGATGGAAGGCTGGCTAGAACCAGTCAGTTAGCCCGCCAGCGGTTGGTAGGTTTTCAGGGGGCACCTCTAATGTGCCACCTGGTTGTATGCATTAATACATTCATAACTGGCATCAGTGAAGGTTTATTAATGAGATCTTTGATACCAAACATCCATATTTTAAGTGAAGCCATCATGGAGCTGGGTAACTTGTATTGATCAGTGTCCAGCACATGTACTTAGAATGGCTTATGTAGGAAGTTGGCTCTGTATATACTATCTCAAAGTAAAAGATAGTGTGCACAGAGTCCAAGTGATCCCCTTAGAGGTTGATAGTGGCAAAATTAGATAATACTAATGCTCTATTTTGTGGTAGTGTGGTCAAGCAGTAGGCTTATCAGAGGGTAGTGTTAAGCACGTGTTCTACACACACAGGCAATAAATGAGGAACACACACTCACTTACTCCAGGCCAATAGGTTTTTATGTAGAAAAATATGTTTTCTTTATTTTTAGAACCACAAGATTCAAGTTTTAGGTAAGTACATAAATGGTAAGGTACTTCACACAGGTAAGTATAGAACTTTGATTTAAAACAGTAGTACACACAGTTTTGGTTAAAATGGCCAATAGCTATTTTAAAAGTGGACACTGCAGAAATCAACGGTTCCTTGGGGAGGTAAGTAATAGTTTTTCAGGTAAGTAAAGCACTTACAAGTTAAGTCTCCTGGGCATAGGCAGCCCACTGTTGGGGGTTCAAGGCAACCCCAAAGCCACTGCACCAGCAACACAGGGCCGGTCAGGTGCAGAGGTCAAAGGAGGGCCCAAAACACATATGCGCCTATGGGGAACAGGGGTGCTCCAGTTCCAGTCTGCTAGCAGGTAAGTACCTGCGTCCTCGGGGAGCAGAACAGGTGGGTTTTGTAGAGCACGGTGTGGGGGGGACACAAGGCCACAAAACACACTCTCTGCGGCATGGGCAGCCAGGTGCATTGTGCAAAGTAGGTGTCTGGTTTGCCGTAGAAAACCATGGAGGGACCCGGTGGTCACTCTGGCGATGCAGGTAGGGCACATGGGGTCTTCTTGGGCCAGCCACCGACAGGGCTAGGATGAGGGCCGCCTGCTGGTCACCCTTGCACTGGTAAGTGGTTCCTCTCGGTCCTGGGGGCTGCGGGTGTAGTGCTTTGTCCAGGCGTCTGGTTACTTTGTTACCAGGCAGTCACATGTAGCCTCTGGATCCTCTCTGCAGTTGTCGCTGTGGGTGGTGCCGGGAGGTTGATTCAGGGTGTCCACGGCGGAGTCGCCTGGGAGTCCTCTCTACAGTGTAGATTTCTCCAAACTCAAGCCAGGGGCGTCGGGTGCAGAGTGTGAAGACTCACGGTTCTGGCTGGAAGTTGGTGTCTCTTTAAAGTTGCTTGTTTTGTTGCTGTTTCTGGGCAGAGGCACTGTCCTCTGGAGGTTCTTGGTCCTTTAGGTGCAGGTCAGTCCTCTGAGTCCTCAGAGGTTGCTGGTCCAGCTGGATGCATCGTTGTGCAGGTTCATCTGATAGAGACTTCTAGCTGCAGCTTCCTTACCTTAGAATTCCCTGGCGTCCGCTTCGAATTCAGAGTTTTTTCTGAGCAGTACCCTGCGCGCGCGCCGTCATTCGGATCCGCGCACACCGACCAGCTCCGCGTGCGTCGTCAGCGTCGTTGGAGTCTTCTATGACGTCACGGTTGTCTATATAGACGCCGTCTCGGCGCGCGTACGTCAGTTCTTTTCCTTCCGCGCCGGTTAAGTGCAGTTTTGGAAAGAGCTACCCTGCTTCGACGGTTTGACGCTTTTTTGACTGTTTGTAGTCATGAGCCGTGTGGTGCGTGTCATCGCACCATGTCGGTGACGGATCCGCACTGAGTTTCTTTGGCCGCCACACAGCCCCCCTCCGCTGGGCCCAAGCCCTCCTAGTGTGGTTCTGCGGGATCACATCCGTCCAGTTGGAGGGAGGATTCGTTTTCATCTCCCTCACTGGCTTTACATCACCACGGACAAGTGGGTCCTGCAGATCATACGGAAGGGCTACTCCCTTCCCTTCCAGTCTTTTCCTCCTTCTATCCCTCCAACAAAGGAATGGCTGATGGAGGACCATTTTGCTTTGCTCCGTGAGGAAGTTACGGCTCTTTTGGCCAAGGGAGCCATAGAAAGAGTCCCGATATCAGAAGTAGACAGTGGTTGTTATTCCCGCTACTTTCTGATTCTCAAAAAGAAAAAAGGCCTTCGCCCTATTTTGGATTTAAGGGACGTCAATCTCTTCCCCAAGAAGGAGAAATTCAAGATGCTCACTCTTGCTCAGGTTTTGTCTGCCCTAGACCAAGGAGACTGGATGGTAGCGTTGGATTTGCAGGATGCGTATTTCCATATTCCTATCCTGCCAAGCCAGACGTTACCTGCCGTTCAAGGTGGGCCACGAGCACTTTCAGTTTACCGTGCTTCCTTTCGGTCTCACCAGTGCCCCTCGAGTGTTCACAAAGGTGATGGCGGTGGTGGCAGCTCATTTGCGCAGGTCAGGGATTTCAGTCTTCCCCTACCTGGACGATTGGCTGTTGAAGGCTCCTACGCCCCAGGCTCTCGTCACCCACCTCCAGACGACGGCGGACCTCTTGCATTCGCTGGGGTTCACTATAAATGTGCCGAAGTCACACCTGACTCCCTCTCAGAAGCTCTCTTTCATCGGAGCTGTTCTGGACACAGTGCAGTATCGGGCTTATCCTCCCGATCAGCGGGTTCAGGATATTCAGGTTATGATTCCAATGTTTCGGCCTCTATCCTGGATCTCGGTGAGACAGACTCTGAGGCTGCTGGGACTCATGGCTTCCTGCATCCTGTTGGTCAAGCATGCCAGATGGCGCATGAGGGCTCTGCAGTGGGACTTGAAGTTCCTATGGGCACAGCATCAGGGAAATCTTACTGATGTGGTTCAGATCTCGGAGAGGACTGCGGAAGATCTGCAGTGGTGGTTAGTGAACTGCGAGTGGGTCATGGGCAGACCTCTCTCCCTTCCCCAACCAGATCTAACAGTAGTGACAGATGTGTCACTTCTGGGATGGGGCGGCCATCTGGGGGAGGTGGCGATCAGAGGTCACTGGTCTCCGGCGGAATCTGGGCTCCACATCAACTTGTTGGAGCTTCGGGCGATCCGACTAGCATTAAAAGCATTTCTTTCTGTTGTGAAAGCGAAGGTGGTGCAGGTGTTCACGGACAACACTACCGCAATGTGGTACTGCAACAAGCAGGGCGGTGTGGGGTCGTGGACCCTTTGTCAAGAGGCTTTACGCCTCTGGACATGGCTGGAACAGCAGGGCATGACCCTGGTGGTTCAACATCTGGCAGGTTCTCTGAACGCCAGAGCAGACAAAGTCAGCCGAAAATGCTTACAGGATCACGAATGGTGTCTCCATCCGGAGGTGGCACAAGGACTCTTTCAGCAGTGGGGAGACCCTTGGTTAGATCTGTTCGCCTCCGCAGAGAACGCGCAATGTCAGCAGTTTTGCGCATTGGAGTTTCCAAGGGGGCTATCACTAGGCGACGCTTTTCATCGTGAGTGGAGTTCAGGCCTCCTGTACGCTTTTCCGCCTATACCACTTCTACCCAGAGTTCTCAAGAAAATCAAGAACGACCGGGCCCAAGTAATCCTTGTGGCTCTGGATTGGGCACGGAGAGTTTGGTATCCAGAGCTTCTCAAAATGAGCATCGGTCCTCCAATCAGGCTGCCTCTTCAGGAGGATCTTCTGTCGCAGCAGCAGGGGAAGGTTCTCCACCCGAACCTGTCAACTCTGCGCCTTCATGCGTGGAGATTGAGCGGCGACAGTTGATGGTTTATGATCTCCCTCCCGAGGTCTGCGATGTCATTCTGGCAGCCAGGCGTCCCTCAACTAAGTCGATCTAAGCCTGCCGTTGGAAACGTTTTGTTTCTTATTGTTCAGAGAGGTCTATTGATCCTCTTTCTTCTTCTCTATCTAACATCCTTTTGGTTATTTTGTCTCTCGCCCAGCAGGGTTCCTCCTTGGGGACTCTCAAGGGCTATCTTGCAGCCTTATCGGCTTTTCTTCAGTTGCCTGATCAACCATCTCAGTTTAAATCACCTATAGTACGGAGGTTTTTGAAAGGGCTTGTACATCTGTTCCCACCTGTGCCTTTCGTTATGCCCTAGTGGGATCTTAATCTGGTTCTTATCTTCCTTATGTGTGCTCCTTTCGAGCCCTTGCATAACTGTCCTCTCCGGCTGCTCACTATTAAGACAGCCTTTTTGGTGGCAATTACATCTGCCAGGAGAGTGAGTGAGCTGCAGGCTTTATCTTCTAAACCTCCTTATCTAATAATATATCCTGACAAGGTGGTGTTAAGAACTCGTGCCTATTTTCTCCCCAAGGTGGTGACCCCTTTCCATCTGGGTCAGAATATCACCCTGCCCACCTTCTTTGCACCACTGCATCCCTCTAAGGAAGAGGAGCGTCTCCATCGACTGGACCCAAAAAGAGCGTTATCGTTCTAACTTGACCGCACTAAAGAGTTCCGGTGGACGACCAACTCTTTGTGGGGTACGTTGGTGCAAAGAAGGGTTGGGCAGTACAGAAACGATCCATTTCGCGCTGGGTCGTTCTCTGTATAAAAATATGCTGCGCTTTGGTGAAGAAGCCGCCTCCCGAGGGCTTGAGAGCTCATTCAACTAGGGGGAAAGCTGCTACCACTGCGTTAGCACGTGGCGTACCGGTGGTGGACATATTTCAGTGTAAGGAAATGCCTCCTTGGCATGGTTGCCCCCTGACTTTTTGCCTTTGCTGATGCTATGTTTACAATTGAAAGTGTGCTGAGGCCTGCTAACCAGGCCCCAGCACCAGTGTTCTTTCCCTAACCTGTACTTTTGTATCCACAATTGGCAGACCCTGGCATCCAGATAAGTCCCTTGTAACTGGTACTTCTAGTACCAAGGGCCCTGATGCCAAGGAAGGTCTCTAAGAGCTGCAGCATGTCTTATGCCACCCTGGAGACCTCTCACTCAGCACAGACACACTGCTTGCCAGCTTGTGTGTGCTAGTGAGAACAAAACGAGTAAGTCGACATGGCACTCCCCTCAGGGTGCCATGCCAGCCTCTCACTGCCTATGCAGTATAGGTAAGACACCCCTCTAGCAGGCCTTACAGCCCTAAGGCAGGGTGCATTATACCATAGGTGAGGGTACCAGTGCATGAGCATGGTACCCCTACAGTGTCTAAGCAAAACCTTAGACATTGTAAGTGCAGGGTAGCCATAAGAGTATATGGTCTGGGAGTCTGTTTTACACGAACTCCACAGCACCATAATGGCTACACTGAAAACTGGGAAGTTTGGTATCAAACTTCTCAGCACAATAAATGCACACTGATGCCAGTGTACATTTTATTGTAAAATACACCCCAGAGGGCACCTTAGAGGTGCCCCCTGAAACTTAACCGACTGTCTGTGTAGGCTGACTAGCTCCAGCATCCTGCCACACTAGACATGTTGCTGGCCCCATGGGGAGAGTGCCTTTGTCACTCTGAGGCCAGTAACAAAGCCTGCACTGGGTGGAGATGCTAACACCTCCCCCAGGCAGGAGCTGTGACACCTGGCGGTGAGCCTCAAAGGCTCACCCCTTTGTCACAGCCCAGCAGGGCACTCCAGCTTAGTGGAGTTGCCCGCCCCCTCCGGCCACGGCCCCCACTTTGGGCGGCAAGGTTGGAGGGAACAAAGAAAACAACAAGGAGGAGTCACTGGCCAGTCAGGACAACCCCTAAGGTGTCCTGAGCTGAGGTGACTCTAACTTTTAGAAATCCTCCATCTTGCAGATGGAGGATTCCCCCAATAGGGTTAGGATTGTGACCCCCTCCCCTTGGGAGGAGGCACAAAGAGGGTGTACCCACCCTCAGGGCTAGTAGCCATTGGCTACTAACCCCCCAGACCTAAACACGCCCTTAAATTTAGTATTTAAGGGCTACCCTGAACCCTAGAAAATTAGATTCCTGCAACAAGAAGAAGGACTGCCTAGCTGAAAACCCCTGCAGAGGAAGACCAGAAGACAACAACTGCCTTGGCTCCAGAAACTCACCGGCCTGTCTCCTACCTTCCAAAGAACTCTGCTCCAGCGACGCCTTCCAAAGGGACCAGCGACCTCTGAATCCTCTGAGGACTGCCCTGCTTTGAAAAAGACAAGAAACTCCCGAGGACAGCGGACCTGCTCCAAAAAGACTGCAACTTTGTTTCAAGAAGCAGCTTTAAAGAACCCTGCAACTCCCCGCAAGAAGCGTGAGACTTGCAACACTGCACCCGGCGACCCCGACTCGGCTGGTGGAGAACCAACACCTCAGGGAGGACCCCCGGACTACTCTACGACTGTGAGTACCAAAACCTGTCCCCCCTGAGCCCCCACAGCGCCGCCTGCAGAGGGAATCCCGAGGCTTCCCCTGACCGCGACTCTCTGAAACCTAAGTCCCGACGCCTGGAAAAGACCCTGCACCCGCAGCCCCCAGGACCTGAAGGACCGGACTTTCACTGCAGAAGTGACCCCCAGGAGTCCCTCTCCCTTGCCCAAGTGGAGGTTTCCCCGAGGAAGCCCCCCCTTGCCTGCCTGCAGCGCTGAAGAGATCCCTTGATCTCTCATTGACTTCCATTGCGAACCCGACGCTTGTTCTAACACTGCACCCGGCCGCCCCCGCGCCGCTGAGGGTGAAATTTCTGTGTGGGCTTGTGTCCCCCCCGGTGCCCTACAAAACCCCCCTGGTCTGCCCTCCGAAGACGCGGGTACTTACCTGCTGGCAGACTGGAACCGGGGCACCCCCTTCTCTCCATTGCAGCCTATGCGTTTTGGGCACCACTTTGAACTCTGCACCTGACCGGCCCTGAGCTGCTGGTGTGGTGACTTTGGGGTTGCTCTGAACCCCCAACGGTGGGCTACCTTGGACCAAGAACTGAACCCTGTAAGTGTCTTACTTACCTGGTAAAACTAACAAAAACTTACCTCCCCCAGGAACTGTGAAAATTGCACTGTGTCCACTTTTGAAATAGCTATTTGTGAATAACTTGAAAGGTATACATGCAATTGAAATGATTCAAAGGTCCTAATGTACTTACCTGCAATACCTTTCAAACAAGATATTACATGTTAAATTTGAACCTGTGGTTCTTAAAATAAACTAAGAAAAGATATTTTTCTATAACAAAACCTATTGGCTGGATTTGTCTCTGAGTGTGTGTACCTCATTTATTGTCTATGTGTATGTACAACAAATGCTTAACACTACTCCTTGGATAAGCCTACTGCTCGACCACACTACCACAAAATAGAGGATTAGTATTATCTATTTTTACCACTATTTTACCTCTAAGGGGAACCCTTGGACTCTGTGCATGCTATTCCTTACTTTGAAATAGCACATACAGAGCCAACTTCCTACAGTCAGGCCGTAACGTGGGCTTCTTTACACACGTTTGCGAAGCACTACTGCCTGGATAGCCAGGTGAGGAGAGGGGCCTTCAGTAACGAGGTATCTGGTAGAGACTCTATCTAGCTGCAGATTCCTTACACCCACCCAAGCCTCCCCGCTCTGGGGAAATGTTTTCTCATGTGCATATGTGTATATATATGTTTCTATGTGAACATATGTATGTTTCATTTTGGCAACCTTTGCCTTTCTTACAGGCATGAAAGTATTTTTCTCCAAACAGTCAGAGGTTAAAAGTGTATTGGTCGGTTCTTCCATGACTCTGTGCTTCTGGCGCGGGAAGTTGTGGAAAAGAACTGACGTACGCGCACCGAGACGGCGTCTATATAGACAACCGTGATGTCATAGACTACTCCAACGACGCACGCGGAGCTGGTCGCGCACGCGGATCCGTCCGACGGCGCGTGCGCACAGCACTGCTCAGAAAAAACTCCGAGTTCGAAGCTGACGCCAGGGAATTCTAAGGTAAGGAATCTGCAGCTAGATAGTCTCCACCAGATACCTCGTTACCGAAGGTAAGTGTAGGAAGTTGGCTCTGTATGTGCTATTTCAAAGTAAGGAATAGCATGCACAGAGTCCAAGGGTTCCCCTTAGAGGTAAAATAGCGGT
This sequence comes from Pleurodeles waltl, assembly GCF_031143425.1. Taxonomy (NCBI): domain Eukaryota; kingdom Metazoa; phylum Chordata; class Amphibia; order Caudata; family Salamandridae; genus Pleurodeles; species Pleurodeles waltl. The sequence continues at coordinate 366,490,223 of NC_090445.1, forward strand.
AAAAATAGATAATACTAATGCTCTATTTTGTGGTAGTGTGGTCGAGCAGTAGGCTTATCCAAGGAGTAGTGTTAAGCATTTGTTGTACATACACATAGACAATAAATGAGGTACACACACTCAGAGACAAATCCAGCCAATAGATTTTGTTATAGAAAAATATCTTTTCTTAGTTTATTTTAAGAACCACAGGTTCAAATTTAACATGTAATATCTTGTTTGAAAGGTATTGCAGGTAAGTACATTAGGAACTTTGAATCATTTCAATTGCATGTATACTTTTCAAGTTATTCACAAATAGCTACTTTAAAAGTGGACACTTAGTGCAATTTTCACAGTTCCTGGGGGAGGTAAGTTTTTGTTAGTTTTACCAGGTAAATAAGACACTTACAGGGTTCAGTTCTTGGTCCAAGGTAGCCCACCGTTGGGGGTTCAGAGCAACCCCAAAGTCACCACACCAGCAGCTCAGGGCCGGTCAGGTGCAGAGTTCAAAGTGGTGCCCAAAACGCATAGGCTAGAATGGAGAGAAGGGGGTGCCCCAGTTCCGGTCTGCTTGCAGGTAAGTACCCGCGTCTTCGGAGGGCAGACCAGGGGGGTTTTGTAGGGCACCGGGGGGGACACAAGCCCACACAGAAATTTCACCCTCAGCGGCGCGGGGGCGGCCGGGTGCAGTGTTAGAACAAGCGTCGGGTTCGCAATGTTAGTCAATGAGAGATCAAGGGATCTCTTCAGCGCTGCAGGCAGGCAAGGGGGGGCTTCCTCGGGGAAACCTCCACTTGGGCAAGGGAGAGGGACTCCTGGGGGTCACTTCTGCAGTGAAAGTCCGGTCCTTCAGGTCCTGGGGGCTGCGGGTGCAGGGTCTTTTCCAGGCGTCGGGACTTAGGTTTCAGAGAGTCGCGGTCAGGGGAAGCCTCGGGATTCCCTCTGCAGGCGGCGCTGTGGGGGCTCAGGGGGGACAGGTTTTGGTACTCACAGTCGTAGAGTAGTCCGGGGGTCCTCCCTGAGGTGTTGGTTCTCCACCAGCCGAGTCGGGGTCGCCGGGTGCAGTGTTGCAAGTCTCACGCTTCTTGCGGGGAGATTGCAGGGTCTTTAAAGCTGATCCTTTGGATAAAGTTGCAGTCTTTTTGGAGCAGGTCCGCTGTCCTCGGGAGTTTCTTGTCGTCGTCGAAGCAGGGCAGTCCTCAGAGGATTCAGAGGTCGCTGGTCCCTTTGGAAGGCGTCGCTGGAGCAGAGTTCTTTGGAAGGCAGGAGACAGGCCGGTGAGTTTCTGGAGCCAAGGCAGTTGTTGTCTTCTGGTCTTCCTCTGCAGGGGTTTTCAGCTAGGCAGTCCTTCTTCTTGTAGTTGCAGGAATCTAATTTTCTAGGGTTCAGGGTAGCCCTTAAATACTAAATTTAAGGGCGTGTTTAGGTCTGGGGGGTTAGTAGCCAATGGCTACTAGCCCTGAGGGTGGGTACACCCTCTTTGTGCCTCCTCCCAAGGGGAGGGGGTCACAATCCTAACCCTATTGGGGGAATCCTCCATCTGCAAGATGGAGGATTTCTAAAAGTTGGAGTCACCTCAGCTCAGGACACCTTAGGGGCTGTCCTGACTGGCCAGTGACTCCTCCTTGTTGCTTTCTTTGTTCCCTCCAGCCTTGCCGCCAAAAGTGGGGGCCGTGGCCGGAGGGGGCGGGCAACTCCACTAAGCTGGAGTGCCCTGCTGGGCTGTGACAAAGGGGTGAGCCTTTGAGGCTCACCGCCAGGTGTTACAGCTCCTGCCTGGGGGAGGTGTTAGCATCTCCACCCAGTGCAGGCTTTGTTACTGGCCTCAGAGTGACAAAGGCACTCTCCCCATGGGGTCAGCAACATGTCTCTAGTGTGGCAGGCTGCTGGAACTAGTCAGCCTACACAGACAGTCGGTTAAGTTTCAGGGGGCACCTCTAAGGTGCCCTCTGGGGTGTATTTTGCAATAAAATGTACACTGGCATCAGTGTGCATTTATTGTGCTGAGAAGTTTGATACCAAACTTCCCAGTTTTCAGTGTAGCCATTATGGTGCTGTGGAGTTCGTATTTGACAGACTCCCAGACCATATACTCTTATGGCTACCCTGCACTTACAATGTCTAAGGTTTTGCTTAGACACTGTAGGGGTACCATGCTCATGCACTGGTACCCTCACCTATGGTATAGTGCACCCTGCCTTAGGGCTGTAAGGCCTGCTAGAGGGGTGACTGACCTATACTTGCATAGGCAGTGAGAGGCTGGCATGGCACCCTGAGGGGAGTGCCATGTCGACTTACTCGTTTTGTTCTCACTAGCACACACAAGCTGGCAAGCAGAGTGTCTGTGCTGAGTGAGAGGTCTCCAGGGTGGCATAAGACATGCTGCAGCCCTTAGACACCTTCCTTGGCATCAGGGCCCTTGGTACTAGAAGTACCAGTTACAAGGGACTTATCTGGATGCCAGGGTCTGCCAATTGTGGATACAAAAGTACAGGTTAGGGAAAGAACACTGGTGCTGGGGCCTGGTTAGCAGGCCTCAGCACACTTTCAATTGTAAACATAGCATCAGCAAAGGCAAAAAGTCAGGGGGCAACCATGCCAAGGAGGCATTTCCTTACAGTAAGTAACTTGTTCTTTGAGTCTGGGCCAAGTCAGTTGCCGTCTCTTTGGGGCTTTCAGGTCAGCAGTCCCTTTTCTTTCTTCAGGTAGCAGGAATCAGATTTCCTGGGTTCAGGGACACCCCTAAATTCTCAATTTAGGGGTGTGTTTAGGTCTGGGGGGAGGGGCATTAGCCAATGGCTACTGTCCTGGAGGGTGGCTACACCCTCTTTGTGCCCCCTTCCTGAGGGGAGGGGGAGCACATCCCTATTCCTATTGGTGGAATCCTCCAAAACCAAGATGGAGCATTTCTTAAGGCAAGGGTCACCTCGGCTCAGGACACCTTAGGGGCTGTCCTGACTGGCGGGTGACTCCACCTTGTTTTTCTCTTTATCTCCTCCGGACTTCCCGCCAAAAGTGGGGGCTGTGTCCGGGAGGCAAGCATCTCACTAGCTGGAGTGCCCTGGGCCATTGTAACACGAAGCCTGAACCTTTGAGGCTCACTGCTAGGTGTTAAAGTTCCTGCAGGGAGGGAGGTGTGAAGCACCTCCACCCAAGACAGGCTTTGTTTCTGGCCTCAAAGAGCACAAAGGCTCTCACCCCAGGGGGTCAGAAACTCATCTCTCAGCAGCAGGCTGTCACAGACCAGTCAGTCCTGCACTGAAGGAGTGGGTAAAATACAGGGGGCATCTTTAAGATGCCCTCTGTGTGCATTTTCTAATAAATCCAACACTGGCATCAGTGTGGGTTTATTATTCTGAGAGGTTTGATACCAAACTTCCCAGTATTCAGTGTAGCCATTATGGAGCTGTGGAGTTCGTTTTGACAAACTCCCAGACCATATACTTAATATGGCCACACTGTACTTACAATGTCTAAGGTTTTGCTTAGACACTGTAGGGGCATATTGCTCATGCAGCTATGCCCTCACCTGTGGTTTAGTGCACCCTGCCTTAAGGTTGTAAGGCTTGCTAGAGGGGTGACTTACCTATGCAACAGGCAGTATTTTGTAGGCATTGCATCCTGAGGGGAGTAGACTTTGCGCTCGCCCAAACATGAGAAATCGGGCAGCATGGCTGGCACAAAGTGTGGGCTGAGCGGGAACGGGTGCAGAAGGTCATGACCTAGGCACGCCTGCAGTGCAGCTGTGTGCCGGCACGATTTACATACTGCAAGGACATCCCCTGACCCCAGCAACTAGACCACTGCCTGGTTTAATATGCTGGCCAGGGCCACAACAGGGAAGTCTCAAGCCTGGTCCTCCCACCCTCAGTTAAAGTGTGAGTGCAAAATGGACTGAGACCCCTCACCCCCACCTCCTTGCCCATTATTGTAGCAGAAGCCCACAAAAGCAAACGTCAACTTAAAACAGCAGAAACACCATCGGCATAAAAATCTGAAAAAACGGTATTTTAAAATGGCAGGTACCGATTTAAATTTAAAAAAAAAAAAAACAGGATCTAAAAACAGCAAGGTAAAAAATAAGTTAGTTCACTTATGTACAAAATACACTTTTAATGTAGATTGATCATCTAAAATCTTGACTGTGACCATCCTGTGGACGGGATCAAGTTAAGGATCCATATGATCGCAGAGCCCCAGAAGCTCCAAGTCAAATAATGATTTTTCAGTTGAGTTCAGCTGTGCAAAACGGAACGCTGTAGCTGGGTTTAGGCTGCCTGGGGTTGTGCACGATTTATGAGATCTACTAGCCAGGCTGGTCAAAATTAAAGGTGTGATTTGTTTCCAGGCTGGCGGCATGCATTTTTCTCCCGAATCCAATACAGCATTTTATAATTTGAGAACTAAACAGGAAACCTTTATCTTTACCAACCTTTCAAAGATAATCGTAACACTGCTCCAGTGACACATATCACTTAATTAGAGCAACAGTTCTGAAGATGTTCCCCTTCGAAATCTTGTCCACCTACTTGTAGTTTATCCTCCGAAATTAGTTACAGCCCAATCAAGAAATCCAGCATACCCTGTTAACAGGAAGGCCAGCACAGGTCAAAGGGTATTCAACAAGCTGTAGCTTCCAAAAGCAAAACATCCTCTAGATGGCAGACACATTATAAATCACACTTGATTTCAGCCGCTCCCAAGATCATTACAAGAGGTCAGCGACATCCAATCCTGAACCAAGGCTCTGAGGCTTACCAGTGATCATGTGCAAACCTCCCCCCACCAGCCCCATCAAACCCACCCCTCACCTCCCAAGATGGGTTATTTTATATCTTTTGAGACTTTAAAAGGACACTCAAGCCCATGTGAACAACTGATGAGTTACAGCGAATATTTGTCACATTCCCTCCCAATGAGGCATATAAATAAAAATACTGTGTAGCTGCTACCCACTTGATATTAGACGCTGGTAGAAGGACTTATTCAGACCATTACATCTTTCTACAGATTCCTCACCATAGGAATAACTATGTCGGCATTAGACGGACCTGTCCACCAGAGACATGGCATCTGTTCCACTTTGTCCTTGTCTCATTAGCAGAGTCCATAGTGCTGTGTTGCTATTCGTAGAAGACTAAATTATCTGCTTTCAACCGTGACTAGGTCCCGTGTCTCCTCAAAGGGCCTCAGGCTTCAATTCTTTTAGTTGCTGCCACAAGATGTCCCTTTTGGATCCCCACCAGGAGTGTATGTCTTCAGTTAGGACAAGAGACAGTGTGGCTCATGCATCTCCATGTACCTGAAGGCCAACAGTAAGTCACCTTCTAGATAACATTTTCCTGAGAGGTCTTTCCACAAAAAAAAAAACAAAAATCATCTTGGTGGGAAAGTCATTTTTTCTTCCTCGGAGACTACTCAAAGGACCCCTGCTATTCTATAGAATGTTCCTTGACATTGGGACAGTTCCCGGTGCTTTCAAAGCAAAAGCCTTCCAGCAAGTAGGAGGGCCGCCTGCTGGACGTTGCTGCACCGAAGGTTGGATTACCCAAGGCCAGGGGGGTGCGGGGGCAGGGGTACCTTTTGGCATTGTGAATCTTTATCTGTTTCCGTCACTGTCAGGGAGGTCCTCCGGAATTAGGCTGCAGGCATCGTCATGTTGGACAGGATGGGTCAACCCAGGGTGGACACTAGGTCAGAATCACTTGGGACCAGCTGTAGTCGGGTGGGCCACCTGGAACGGGATCTGGGCACCTGGTGCAGTGGTGGCAGGACTTCACATTCTGGGGCGGTTCTGGAGTCCTTTGCTTGTGTTTTTCTCGACAGGGCCGCTGTCCATGGGAGATCTTGGTCCTCTGGTATGCAGGCAGGCCTCTTGAGGCTTTATAAGAGGTCGCTGTGCTGCAGAATGTCGCCTTTTTGTAGCAGGGCTTCAGAAGCTGGAGATAAGCCTGTAGGGCTGGGGCCAAGTCCGCTGTTGTCTTCATACTTCTCTGCTGTCTTCATACTTCTCTGCTGTGACTCCGCTTAGCAGTCCTTCTTTCTTATTTCCTTCTTGAAGTTGCCAGGAATCTGACGAGCTAGCTTCAGGGGACTCCTTAAATCCTGGATAATGGGGCGTTAGAGGGGTCAGAGGGTAGCAGCCAATGGCTACTGTCCCTGAGGGTGACTACACCCTTCTGGTGTCCACTCCCTTTGTGGAGGGGGACACATACCTAACCCTTTTGGTCCCTGACCTCCAAACGAAGATGATGGATTTTGCAAGGGGGATGGGTGGGTCACTTCACCTCTGGACAGCTTGTTTTAATTTTTCTGCCGGACTTGCCGCCAAAAGTGGGGCTTTGTCAAGGGGGGTGGGTGTGTGTCGGGCATCTCCTATATCTGGTGTTATAGTTCCTGCAGTCGGGAGGTGTAAAGCGCCTCCACCCAGTGCAGGCTTTGTTTTTGGCCAAAAAGAGCATAAATGCTCTCACCCCATTTGGTCAGAAACTTGTCTGGAAGTGGCAGGCTGGCACAGACCGATAAGACCTGCATTAGACGTTTGGCTAAAATACAGGGGCCATCTGTAAGATAAATGCAACACTGGCATCAGTGTGGGTTTATTGCACTGAGAGGTTGGAAACCAAACTTCCCAGACTTCAGAGAAGCCATTATGGAGCTTTGGAGTTCATAATGACAAACTTCCAGCCCATATACTTTATTTGGCCACACTGCACATGCAATGTCTAAGAATGGACTAAGACACTGTAGGGGCATATTGCTCATGCAGCTACACCCTCACCTGTGGTATAGTGCACCCCACTTTAGGGCTGTAAGGCCTGCTAGAGGGGTGACTTACCTATGCCACAGGCAGTGTTTTGTGGGCATGTCACCCTGAGAGGGGTTGTAGGAAGTTGGCTCTGTATGTGCTATTTCAAAGTAAGGAATAGCATGCACAGAGTCCAAGGGTTCCCCTTAGAGGTAAAATAGTGGTAAAAAAGAGATAATACTAATGCTCTATTTTGTGGTAGTGTGGTCGAGCAGTAGGCTTATCCAAGGAGTAGTGTTAAGCATTTGTTGTACATACACATAGACAATAAATGAGGTACACACACTCAGAGACAAATCCAGCCAATAGGTTTTGTATAGAAAAATATCTTTTCTTAGTTTATTTTAAGAACCACAGGTTCAAATTTAACATGTAATATCTTGTTTGAAAGGTATTGCAGGTAAGTACATTAGGAACATTGAATCATTTCAATTGCATGTATACTTTTCAAGTTATTCACAAATCGCTATTTTAAAAGTGGACACAGTGCAATTTTCACAGTTCCTGGGGGAGGTAAGTTTTTGTTAGTTTTACCAGGTAAGTACGACACTTACAGGGTTCAGTTCTTGGTCCAAGGTAGCCCACCGTTGGGGTTTCAGAGCAACCCCAAAGTTACCACACCAACAGCTCAGGGCCGGTCAGGTGCAGAGTTCAAAGTGGTGCCCAAAACGCATAGGCTTCAATGGAGAGAAGGGGGTGCCCCGGTTCCAGTCTGCCAGCAGGTAAGTACCCGCGTCTTCGGAGGGCAGACCAGGGGGGTTTTGTAGGGCACCGGGGGGGACACAAGCCCACACAGAAATTTCACCCTCAGCGGCGCGGGGGCGGCCGGGTGCAGTGTTAGAACAAGCGTCGGGTTCGCAATGGAAGTCAATGAGAGATCAAGGGATCTCTTCAGCGCTGCAGGCAGGCAAGGGGGGGCTTCCTCTGGGAAACCTCCACTTGGGCAAGGGAGAGGGACTCCTGGGGGGTCACTTCTGCAGTGAAAGTCCGGTCCTTCAGGTCCTGGGGGCTGCGGGTGCAGGGTCTTTTCCAGGCGTCGGGACTTAGGTTTCAGAGAGTCGCGGTCAGGGGAAGCCTCGGGATCCCCTCTGCAGGCGGCGCTGTGGGGGCTCAGGGGGGACAGGTTTTGGTACTCACAGTCGTAGAGTAGTCCAGGGGTCCTCCCTGAGGTGTTGGTTCTCCACCAGCCGAGTCGGGGTCGCCGGGTGCAGTGTTGCAAGTCTCACGATTCTTGCGGGGAGATTGCAGGGTTCTTTAAAGCTGCTCCTTTGGATAAAGTTGCAGTCTTTTTGGAGCAGGTCCGCTGTCCTCTGGAGTTTCTTGTCGTCGTCGAAGCAGGGCAGTCCTCAGAGGATTCAGAGGTCGCTGGTCCCTTTGGAAGGCGTCGCTGGAGCAGAGTTCTTTGGAAGGCAGGAGACAGGCCGGTGAGTTTCTGGAGCAGTTGGTGTCTTCTGGTCTTCCTCTGCAGGGGTTTTCAGCTAGGCAGTCCTTCTTCTTGTTGTTGCAGGAATCTAAAATCTTAGGTTCAGGGAAGCCCTTAAATACTAAATTTAAGGGCGTGTTTAGGTCTGGGGGGTTAGTAGCCAATGGCTACTAGCCCTGAGGGTGAGTACACCCTCTTTGTGCCTCCTCCCAAGGGGAGGGGGGTCACATCCCTAATCCTATTGGGGGAATCCTCCATCTGCAAGATGGAGGATTTCTAAAAGTTAGTCACCTCAGCTCAGGACACCTTAGGGGCTGTCCTGACTGGTCAGTGACTCCTCCTTGTTATTCTCATTATTTTCTCCGGCCTTGCCGCCAAAAGTGGGGGCCGGGGCCGGAGGGGGCGGGCAACTCCACTAGCTGGAGTGTCCTGCGGTGCTGTGACAAAGGGGTGAGCCTTTGAGGCTCACCGCCAGGTGTTACAGCTCCTGCCTGGGGGAGGTGTTAGCATCTCCACCCAGTGCAGGCTTTGTTACTGGCCTCCCCCTGCAGGAACTGTAAACCTGGCAGTGAGCCTCAAAGACTCACCCCTTTTGTTACAGCGCCCAGGGCATCCCAGCTAGTGGAGATGCCCGCCCCTCCGGCCACTGCCCCCACTTTTGGCGGCAAGGCTGGATGAGATAATGAGAAAAACAAGGAGTCTCTGGCCAGTCAGGACATCCCCTAAGGTGTCCTGAGCTGAGGTGACTCTGACTTTTAGAAATCCTCCATCTTGCAGATGGAGGATGGCGGAAGCTGGCTCTGTATGCTCTATTTCAAAGTAAGGAATAGTATGCACAGAGTCCAAGGGTTCCCCTTAGAGGTAAGATAATGGCAAAAAGAGATAATACTAATGCTCTATTTTGTGGTAGTGTGGTTGAGCAGTAGGCTTATCAAAGGAGTAGTGTTAAGCATTTGTTGTACATACACAAGCAATAAATGAGGAACACACACTCAGAGACAATTCCAGGCCAATAGGTTTTTGTATAGAAAAATATATTTTCTTAGTTTATTTTGAGAACCATTGGTTCAAGATTTACATGTAATACTTCAAATGAAAGGTATTGCAGGTAGGTACTTCAGGAACTTTGAATTAGCAAAATAGCACATACAGTTTTCACATAAATCACATATGTAGGAAGTTGGCTCTGTATGTGCTATTTCAAAGTAAGGAATAGCATGCACAGAGTCCAAGGGTTCCCCTTAGAGGTAAAATAGTGGTAAAAATAGATAATACTAATGCTCTATTTTGTGGTAGTGTGGTCGAGCAGTAGGCTTATCCAAGGAGTAGTGTTAAGCATTTGTTGTACATACACATAGACAATAAATGAGGTACACACACTCAGAGACAAATCCAGCCAATAGGTTTTTGTATAGAAAAATATCTTTTCTTAGTTTATTTTAAGAACCACAGGTTCAAATTCTACATGTAATATCTCATTCGAAAGGTATTGCAGGTAAGTACTTTAGGAACTTCAAATCATCAAAATTGCATGTATACTTTTCAAGTTATTCACAAATAGCTGTTTTAAAAGTGGACACTTAGTGCAATTTTCACAGTTCCTAGGGGAGGTAAGTATTTGTTAGGTTAACCAGGTAAGTAAGACACTTACAGGGCTTAGTTCTTGGTCCAAGGTAGCCCACCGTTGGGGGTTCAGAGCAACCCCAAAGTCACCACACCAGCAGCTCAGGGCCGGTCAGGTGCAGAGTTCAAAGTGGTGCCCAAAACGCATAGGCTAGAATGGAGAGAAGGGGGTGCCCCGGTTCCGGTCTGCTTGCAGGTAAGTACCCGCGTCTTCGGAGGGCAGACCAGGGGGGTTTTGTAGGGCACCGGGGGGGACACAAGCCCACACAGAAATTTCACTCTCAGCGGCGCGGGGGCGGCCGGGTGCAGTGTAGAAACAAGCGTCGGGTTCGCAATGTTAGTCTATGAGAGATCTCGGGATCTCTTCAGCGCTGCAGGCAGGCAAGGGGGGGATTCCTCGGGGAAACCTCCACTTGGACAAGGGAGAGGGACTCCTGGGGGTCACTTCTCCAGTGAAAGTCCGGTCCTTCAGGTCCTGGGGGCTGCGGGTGCAGGGTCTCTCCCAGGCGTCGGGACTTTAGGTTCAAAGAGTCGCGGTCAGGGGAAGCCTCGGGATTCCCTCTGCAGGCGGCGCTGTGGGGGCTCAGGGGGGACAGGTTTTGGTACTCACGGTATCAGAGTAGTCCTGGGGTCCCGCCTGAGGTGTCGGATCTCCACCAGCCGAGTCGGGGTCGCCGGGTGCAGTGTTGCAAGTCTCACGCTTCTTGCGGGGAGCTTGCAGGGTTCTTTAAAGCTGCTGGAAACAAAGTTGCAGCTTTTCTTGGAGCAGGTCCGCTGTCCTCAGGAGTTTCTTGTCTTTTCGAAGCAGGGGCAGTCCTCAGAGGATGTCGAGGTCGCTGGTCCCTTTGGAAGGCGTCGCTGGAGCAGGATCTTTGGAAGGCAGGAGACAGGCCGGTGAGTTTCTGGAGCCAAGGCAGTTGTCGTCTTCTGGTCTTCCGCTGCAGGGGTTTTCAGCTGGGCAGTCCTTCTTCTTGTAGTTGCAGGAATCTAATTTTCTAGGGTTCAGGGTAGCCCTTAAATACTAAATTTAAGGGCGTGTTTTAGGTCTGGGGGGTTAGTAGCCAATGGCTACTAGCCCTGAGGGTGGGTACACCCTCTTTGTGCCTCCTCCCAAGGGGAGGGGGTCACAATCCTAACCCTATTGGGGGAATCCTCCATCTGCAAGATGGAGGATTTCTAAAAGTTAGAGTCACTTCAGCTCAGGACACCTTAGGGGCTGTCCTGACTGGCCAGTGACTCCTCCTTGTTTTTCTCATTATTTTCTCCGGCCTTGCCGCCAAAAGTGGGGCCTGGCCGGAGGGGGCGGGCAACTCCACTAGCTGGAGTGTCCTGCTGGGTTGGCACAAAGGAGGTGAGCCTTTGAGGCTCACCGCCAGGTGTGACAATTCCTGCCTGGGGGAGGTGTTAGCATCTCCACCCAGTGCAGGCTTTGTTACTGGCCTCAGAGTGACAAAGGCACTCTCCCCATGGGGCCAGCAACATGTCTCGGTTTGTGGCAGGCTGCTAAAACTAGTCAGCCTACACAGATAGTCGGTTAAGTTTCAGGGGGCACCTCTAAGGTGCCCTCTGGGGTGTATTTTACAATAAAATGTACACTGGCATCAGTGTGCATTTATTGTGCTGAGAAGTTTGATACCAAACTTCCCAGTTTTCAGTGTAGCCATTATGGTGCTGTGGGGTTCGTGTTTGACGGACTCCCAGACCATATACTCTTATGGCTACCCTGCACTTACAATGTCTAAGGTTTTGTTTAGACACTGTAGGGGTACCATGCTCATGCACTGGTACCCTCACCTATGGTATAGTGCACCCTGCCTTAGGGCTGTAAGGCCTGCTAGAGGGGTGTCTTACCTATACTGCATAGGCAGTGAGAGGCTGGCATGGCACCCTGAGGGGAGTGCCATGTCGACTTACTCGTTTTGTCCTCACTAGCACACACAAGCTGGCAAGCAGAGTGTCTGTGCTGAGTGAGAGGTCTCCAGGGTGGCATAAGACATGCTGCAGCCCTTAGAGACCTTCCTTGGCATCAGGGCCCTTGGTACTAGAAGTACCAGTTACAAGGGACTTATCTGGATGCCAGGGTCTGCCAATTGTGGATACAAAAGTACAGGTTAGGGAAAGAACACTGGTGCTGGGGCCTGGTTAGCAGGCCTCAGCACACTTTCAATTGTAAACATAGCATCAGCAAAGGCAAAAAGTCAGGGGGCAACCATGCCAAGGAGGCATTTCCTTACAACATATAGCTATTTTAAAACTAGATAGTGCAATTTTCAACAGTTCCTGGGGGGAGTAAGAGTTTGTTAGTTTTTGCAGGTAAGTAAACCACCTACGGGGTTCAAGTTTGGGTCCAAGGTAGCCCACCGTTGGGGGTTCAGAGCAACCCCAAAGTTACCACACCAGCAGCTCAGGGCCGGTCAGGTGCAGAGGCCAAAGTGGTGCCCAAAACACATATGCTTCAATGGAGAAGGGGGTGCCCCGGTTCCAGTCTGCCAGCAGGTAAGTACCTGCGTCTTCGGAGGGCAGACCAGGGGGGTTTTGTAGGGCACCGGGGGGGACACAAGTCCACACAGAAAGTACACCCTCAGCAGCACGGGGCGGCCAGGTGCAGTGTGCAAACAAGCGTCGGGTTTGTAATAGAAATCAATGGGAGACCAAGGGGTCTCTTCAGCGATGCAGGCAAGGGGGGGGGCTCCTCGGGGTAGCCACAACCTGGACAAGGAAGAGGGCCTCCTAGGGTCACTCCTGCACTGGAGTTCGGATACTTCAGGTCCTGGGGGCTGCGGGTGCAGAGTCTTTACCAGGTATCGGGATCTGAGGAGCAGGCAGTCGCGGTCAGGGGGAGCCTCGGGATTCCCTCTGCAGGAGTCGCTGTGGGGGCTCAGGGGGGGCAACTCTGGCTACTCAAGGTCTCGCAGTCGCCGGGGAGTCCTCCCTGAAATGATTGTTCTCCACAAGTCGAGCCGGGGGCGTCGGGTGCAGTGTGTCAAGTCTCCCGCTTCCGGCGGGAAACGCAAGTTGTTGCAAAGTTGCTTCTTTGTTTCAAAGTTGCAGTCTTTGGTGAACAGAGCCGCTGTCCTCGGGAGTTCTTGGTCCTTCTAGATGCAGGGCCGTCCTCTGAGGATTCAGAGGTTGCTGGTCCCTGGGGAGAGCGTCGCTGGAGCAGTGTCTTTAGAAGGGGGGGAGACAGGCCGGTAGAGCTGGGGCCAAAGCAGTTGGTGTCTCCGTCTTCTCTGCAGGGTTTTTCAGCTTAGCAGTCCTCTTCTTCTTAGGTTGCAGGAATCTATCTTGCTGTGTTCTGGGAGCCCCTAAATACTCGATTTAGGGGTGTGTTTAGGTCTGGGAGGGCAGTAGCCAATGGCTACTGTCCTTGAGGGTGGCTACACCCTCTTTGTGCCTCCTCCCTGAGGGGGGGGGGGGGGGAGAACATCCCTATTCCTAATGGGGGAATCGTCCAAAATCAAGATGGAGGATTTCTAAAGGCAGGGGTCACCTCAGCTCAGGACACCTTAGGGGCTGTCCTGACTGGTGGGTGACTCCTCCTTGTTTTTCTCATTATCTCTCCTGGACTTGCAGCCAAAAGTGGGGGCTGGGTCCAGGGGGCGGGCATCTCCACTAGCTGGAGTGACCTGGGGCATTGTAACACGAAGCCTGAGCCTTTGAGGCTCACTGCTAGGTGTTACAGTTCCTGCAGGGGGGAGGTGTTAAGCACCTCCACCCAGAGCAGGCTTTTGTTTCTGTCCTCAGAGAGCACAAAGGCCCTCACCACATGGGGTCAGAAACTGGTCTCTCAGCAGCAGGCTGGCACAGACCAGTCAGTCCTGCACTGAACAATTGGGTAAAATACAGGGGGTATTTCTACGATGCCCTCTGTGTGCATTTTTTAATAAATCCAACACTGGCTTCAGTGTGGGTTTATTATTCTGAGAAGTTTGATACCAAACGTCCCAGTATTCAGTGTAGCCTTTATGGAGCTGTGGAGTTCGTTTTTGACAGACTCCTAGACCATATACTCTTATGGCTACCCTGCACTTACAATGTCTAAGGTTTTGCTTAGGCACTGTAGGGGCATAGTGCTCATGCACCTATTCCCTCACCTGTGGTATGGTGCACCCTGCCTTAGGGCTGTAAGGCCTGCTAGAGGGGTGACTTAACTATGCCACAGTCAGTGTGAGGTTGGCATGGCACCCTGAGGGGAGTGCTATGTCGACTTAGTCATTTTCTCCCCACCAGCACACACAAGCTGGCAAGCAGTGTCTCTGTGCTGAGTGAGAGGTCCCTATGGTGGCATAAGACATGCTGCATCCCTTACAGTCCTTCCCTGTCATCAGGGCCCTTGGTACCAGGGGTACGAGTTACAAGGGACTTACCTGGGTGCCAAGGTTGTGCCAATTGTGGAGACAATGGTACATTTTAGGTGAAAGAACACTGGTGCTGGGGCTTGGTTAGCAGGTTCCCAGCACACTTCTCAGTCAAGTCAGCATCGGTATCAGGCAAAAAGTGGGGGGTAACCAACAGGGAGCCATTTCTTTACAGAGGATTCCCCCAATAGGATTAGTGATGTGACCCCCTCCCCACCGGGAGGAGGCACAAAGAGGGTGTATCCACCCTCAGGGCTAGTAGCCATTGGCTACTACCCTCCCAGACCTAAACACACCCCTAAATTGAGTATTTAGGGGCCCTCAGAACCTAGGAATATAGATTCCTGCAACCTGAAGACAAAGGACTGCTGACCTGAAGCCCTGCAGAGAAGACAGAGACTGTAGGAAGTTGGCTCTTTATGTACTATTTCAAAGTAAGAAATAGCATGCACAGAGTCCAAGGGTTCCCCTTAGAGGTAAGATAGTGGCAGAAAGAGATCATTCCAATGCTCTATTTTGTGGTAGTGTGGTCGAGCAGTAGGCTTATCAGAGGGTAGTGTTAAGCATTTGTTATACACACACAGGCAATAAATGAGGAACACACACTCAAAGACAATTCCAGGCCAATAGGTTTTTATATAGAAAAATATCTTTTATTAGTTTATTTTGAGAACCACAGGTTTAAGATTTACAAGTAATACTTCAAATGAAAGGTATTTCACTCAGGTATCATAGGAACTTTGAATCAACACAATATCATGTACAGTTTTAGCAAAAATGGCAATAAGCTATTTTAAAACTAGACAGTGCAATTGTCAACAGTTCCTTGGGGAAGTAAGTATTGGTTAGTATTGCAGGTAAGTAAAACATCTACAGGGTTCAAAGTTGGGTCCAAGGTAGCCCACCATTGGGGTTTCAGGGCAACCCCATAGTTACCACACCAGCAGCTCAGGGCCGGTCAGGTGCAGAGGTCAAAGTGGTGCCCAAAACGCATAGGCTTCAGTGGAGACGGGGGTGCCCCGGTTGCAGTCTGCCAGCAGGTAAGGACCCCTGACTTCGGAGGGCAGACCAGGGGGGTTTTGTAGGGCACCGGGGGGGACACAAGTCAGCACAGAAAGTACACCCTCAGCGGCACTCGGGCGGCCGGGTGCAGTGTGCAAACAGGAGTCTGGTTCGCAATAGGTTTCAACAGGAGACCCAGGGGTCTCTTCTGCGAAGCAGGCAGGCAAGGGGGGGGGGGGCTCCTCTGGGTAGCCACCACCTGGGCAAGGGAGAGGGCTACCTGGGGGTCGCTTCTGCACTGGAGGTTGGATCCTTCAGGTCAGATGCCTCAAATCTTACAGCTTTGCTATCTTCACTCTTTTCCTGTAAAGATCAGTAGCAGCTAAAGTACTTACCCAGTGTTGATGGTGTTGGTGTGTAAATATATATAAAAATCAGTGCTGTTTTTCTAAATTGGTCTCTGATTACTTTTTGAGTGTCTCATTTATTGACTGTGTGTGTACAAAATGCTCAACACTCCCCTCTGATAAGCCTAAGCTGCTCAACCACACTGCCACAAATATAGCACTTGGGGTTATTAAGGTAAGTCCCTGTAAACCAATGAGGGTCGTCTGGACTTCTTACATAGTGTACCCTTACATTGGTACAATACATTAAAAAAACTGCTTCCTACAAGGGATTTTTATTGTGCTGTGTTTTTGACTTTTTAGCTTTTTTTGGTACATCTAAATGTTGTACACATTTCCTTAAGTTAAGTCTGCTTGGTCTGTTCCATAGTTACCAAGGGTTGAGCTCTGGTTTAAATTACTAAAACTTTAACTGGACCTATCAAGATAGTGACCTTATTACTTGTGGTATGCTAAAAATCCACCCTCAGTTAATAGCTCACTTTAACTTATTCACTGAACTGTACTATTTTCATGTACCAAGACGGAAAGATTTATCCTTAGCTGCTTGATGAATAACAGAATTTTTCTGCATTAATGGGGCTCGCTATGTACATTTCACACTGAGCAGTTGGACCAATGGTTACATGTCTATTGCAAACATGAGTGAGGGGCGGCACCATTGCCTAGTCCCTGTGGAAATGGTAAAGAGCTCCCACTGTAGCCTATTTACTGGAATGCTGTCCAGAGGATCTCTGTATATCAGGGAAATTATTCTCAGCATGTGCTCCACCAGATGCTGGAAGACAGCCCATCGAAAAATGCCAATTTAGGGAGTTGAAGACTTTCTGTATGTCTAAGAAGATGGGGTCTTCTTCAGACTCCTGTTTTAATTGGTGCAGCACAAAAAACAGTGTGCAAAGGTAGCCACTTCCTGGCCCTGTTTGGAACAAACCCTGACAGATCTGACAGAACAGTGCCTTCCATCAGCTGCACACCCCCCTTCTCATAATTATCTTGGCTAATATTTTATCAGTGTTTGTTGGAAAGTGCCACTTTTTGATATGGTTTCCACTCACTTTTTGCCTGGTATCTAATGTAATTTCGACTGAACGTGCACTGGGTTTCTGCAAATCAGGTCCCCATAGTTGGATTTCTCTCCCCAAACCTGCATAGTTGTCTCCCTAATTGGCAAAACCTTTAGCACCCTCTGTAAGTCCCTAGTAAATGGTACTCCTGGTACCAGGGGCCTCTGGGTACTAAAGCAGGTCCCTATGGTCTCTAGCACAAATTGTGCCACCCTCACTGACCCCTCGCCAAGCACATGACAGGCTGCCTGTATTGGTGCAGCCAAAAGTGACAACACTACATGGCACACAGCCTGTGTGCCCTGTCCCCTAACACTGCATGCAGTATATATGGAAGTCACTCTTCTAGTAGGCCTTACAGCCTTAAGGCAGGTTGCAGTACATTGAATGTGAGGGCATATCTGCACATGCAGATATGCCCCTTCTATGTCTGTCAATCCTCAGTCATAGTAAGTGACCAGGGAACCATTTTAAATGCATGTGATGGACACTGGTGAGTACTAGTTGCCCAGCTACATGATGACTTAACTGAAGATAGGAATGTTTGTTATCACTCATTTCGTATTGGTGAACCAGTGTTGGATACACCAATACATGCACCCAAAGGGAACCTTACATGTTCCCCTGAAAACCTACCAACTACTAGTGTGTGGTTCACTGGTCCTGGCCAATGCAGCCCCCTTAACCACATTTCCAACACTCTAAGGTGAGAGCCAGCACTCTCGGAGGCCAGAGACAAAAGCCTTCAATTGTCGGGGGTGTTGATCCCTCCTCCTGGCAGGATGGAGATTCGAGGGCAGGAAGCTTCAAAGGCCTAGCCGCCTTTGTGATGCAACCCAGGTCTTTCCAAAAATGACCACTCGTCCCCAACCCCCCCCCCCCCCCCCCCCTCCTTGTCCTGACCCCACTTCTTGGTGGCAAAACAACGGGGAAAATTAGTCAGATTAGGAGGTGTGCCCACATCATGCCAGTCGCACCACTAAGGTGGACAAGCTAATGTGGTCAGAACTTTTTAAATTCCTCCAGCTTGTTTTGGATGGATTTAGACCTCTAGGGTAAGGCTTCTGCACACTTCTCAACTGAAGTGGTCACATAGAGGGTGTAGTCAACCGAAAGATGGGCAAATCATTGTTTGCCACTTGGCACTCTGAGTAACACCCCTAAATTGAGTACTTGGGAGGCACCCCAGAACTCAGATCTCTGCTGACCTTCAGGAGGAGGACACTCCAGAGACACAAAAGGATCAAACTGAAGATCCGTGATGGACTCTGCACCAACCCTGTCAGCCTGCCTGTGTACTTCAGCAATTGCGGGAAAGAGGCCTCATTCTCCAGCTACTGAAATTTCCAAAAGCCTGGGAAGCCTGCCAGTCTTCATCCCAGCACAAGGAACTCCTGTGGAATAGTCTAGCTACACCCCTGCCTCCTTGCAGGCACTCAAGAAGACAGGCGTCAGACAGGACCACTGCACCCGAGCCTCCCAGTTCATTTTGAAGTGGGCCAACAGTACCAACCTAGTCCCCAGCCTTTCCAGAAGCTAAGTCCATTGTGGGTTTCCCCACTGTGACCTTCACGCGGATGCCTGCAGCCCCTTTGTGCAGCCCCTCTCTTCCCCTCCCCTAAACTGTGACTGCCTCTGGTGACAGTAACCCAGAAGGTCCACTGCACCTGCACACCCTGGGCCGAGAAGAAAAGTCAAACTGGTATTGCTGCAGCCCCCAGGTACGTGAGACTTGAGCCACAGCCACTTGGTTCCCCCAAACTGCTCCCTTCTCCCCCCCCCCCCCCCCCCCCCCCCCAAAGTCCATGCCTGCGGCTTGTTCTGTGGATCACCCTCTACTGTGATGGATACCCAATGGTCCAAGATCCCTTTGCATTCATATGCTCCGGACCAAGGAGAAGAGGACTACTGGTGTCCCTCCGTCACTGAGCATCACAAGATCTGAGCCCAATCTGTTTCGCACCCAAACAGGACAGCCAGTCCTTACATGCAGCCTCTTTTCACCGTGACCGATCTCCAAAGGGACGCATTGGGCACCCGACACCCCTCCGACCCCATGCTGCTGAGGGTCTGCTGTGGGTGTTGCTTTGAACCTTGCCCAGGAGATTGGTCTTGTAAGTCACTGTACTCCACAAGTTTGCTGACTTTGTTGTGCAAGTGAAAAGTATTTCTTTAAAAATGTGCTTACTTTGTAATGAAGTTCTTGATTTCAAAGCATATAAATATGTTCAATGGCATGTGTAGCTGCAGATACACATGCTGTGCATTATCCTGCCATCTAGTGTTGGGCTCGGAGTGTTACAAGTTGTTTTTCTTTGAAGAAGTCTTTTCGAGTCACGGGACCGAGTGACTCCTCCCTTTCGGCTCCATTGCGCATGGGCGTCGACTCCATCTTAGATTGTTTTCTCTCCGCCATCGGGTTCGGACGTGTACCTCTTCGCTCCGTATTTCGAATTGGGAAAGTTAGCTAAAGTATCGAAAATTCGACGGTATTGTTATCGCTCGGTACCGGTTTAGTGTTAGGGTATCGGCACAACATCAAGACCGCTTCGGCAGCCCTTCGGGGCTTCCACTCTTCACCGAGGCCTGGTCGGCCCAACCACACCAAAAAACTTAAGGCCATGGGGATGCCACCGCCAGCAGGCCATGGCTCAACCCACCGAAAGGAAGGTGACCAAACATGGGCACCGAAAAAGGGCAAAGAGTTGCCGAAGACTTCCGACTCCGGTCGAGATTCCGGCACCGAAAGATTTTGACGCCGTGTGATCGAATCGAACAAACCCCGTAAAAGCTCCTTGGAACCGAAAAATCGAAATCCGTCGGTATTGTTGCGTTCGGGACCGGTTTAGTATAGATATATCGGCACCGACTACACAACCACTTTGGCGGCCCTTCTGGGCTTCCACACTCAACCGAGGCCTGGTCGGCCCGACCACACCCGTCGTCGAAGACTCATGGACCGGACCCCCTTCCGTTTCCGTCAGACGTGTCACGCCAAGTATCCTTATACAGACCAGCATTGGGTCTGTAATCTGTGTTTGTTGCCAGAACACAGAGAGGATACTTGTGAGGCCTGCAAGGCTTTTCGATCCAAGAAGACCTTAAGAGATCGATGAGCAGGGCGTTTGCAGATGGCATCGAAGTTGACACAACACTTCAACGTCGCGGAAGAAGAGATGACTATTTCGATCCAGGGTTCGGAATCGGATGACTCCGACTGAGACCGGTCACCGACGGCAGGGCAAAAAGTGAGTACACCTGCCCCGACCCTGCCCCAAAGTCAGGTGAAGAAACAAAAGGCCTCGGACGCCACTGCCGGAAGGCCATCGCTTGACCCACAAAAAAGGTGGTGACCAGATTACATCTTTGGCACCGAAAAAGGCCAAGATCCTGCCGAAGTCTTCCGACTCGGGTCGAGAAACTGGCATTGAAAAGAGTCGACATCGATTGGTTGAATCGAACAAGCCTCGAAAGAGCCTCTCGGAGCAGAGACCGAGCGTATCCATGGGTTTTTCGGTACCGAAAAAAAACGGCTTCGGAGCCGAAAAAGACTTCTTATACGGAAGAACATGGGCTCTCTCAACAACTTAGAGAGGCACAGGTTTGAGCAGGAGCTCGATTTAGAAGAGCTTGACCAAACTCAACCAAGGCTACACATCCAAAAGGACACAGGGAAAATTCTAACCATCCCTCCGCTCAAGTTTAAAAGAAAATTGGCTTTTCATGAGACTGAAACTGAGCAACCAAAAGCAAAGGTGGTTAGAGAAAGGTCACCACTCCCACATTTCTCACCACTGTAACGTTGCCACCTCACTCGCCACAACGGACAAGGTCACCAGTTGGCACACCAATGGCACAGTCACCCACACATCCTGGGCTGACACAAGACGATACAGACTCCTGGGACCTATATGACCCACCAGTCTCAGACAACAGTCCTGAGTGTTATCCTTCAAAGCCTTCTCTTGAGGATAGCACATCCTACACGCAAGTACAGGCCAGGGCAGCGACATTCCACAATGTCACCATGCACTCAGAACCAGTTGAGGATGACTTTCTTTTTAACAGACTGGCATCCTCGCATGCTTCATATCAAAGCCTGCCAATGTTACAAGGCATGCTTAAGCATGCACAACAGGTCTTTCAGGAACCGGTCAAAGGAAGGGCCATTACACCGACGGTAGAGAAAAAATATAAACCTCCCCCCCCCCCGTCGGACCCTGTATTTATTCACAGCAGCTCCCTCCGGACTCTGTTGTAGTGGGAGCAGCAAGAAAGCGGGCAAATTCTCAATCGTCTGGGGATGCGCCACAGAAAGCCGTAAATTCGGTGCGGCAGGAAAAAGTGGCATTGCAAGCAGCCAACCAGTGGCGTATTGCCAATTCACAAGCTCTCCTCGCCCGTTACGACAGAGCACATTGGGACGAAATGCAGGATATTATCCAACATTTACCAAAGGAACATCAAAAACGGGCTCAACAGGTGGTGGAGGAGGGACAGGCCATCTCCAACAACCAAATCCGTTCTACACTGGACTCTGCCGATACAGCAGCACGGACTGTCAATACGGCAGTCACCATCAGGAGGCATGCATGGCTATAAAGTTCTGGTTTTAAGCCAGAAATACAGCAGGCGGTATTAAATGTGCCGTTCAACCAACAACTATTTGGGCCGGAGGTGGACACTGCAATAGAGAAAATGAAGGACACAGACATGGCCAAAGCTATGAGTGCGCTCTACTCTTCCCAGTATAGGGGAACGTTTAGGAAGCCACAGTTTAGGGGAGGGTTTAGACAGCAACCCTCAGAGCCATTCACCTCCCAAACAAAACCCACTTACCAATCTCAGTACCAGAGAGGGGGTTTTGTGGTTCATTCAGGGGACAGTACCCAAGAGAAAGGGGAAAATTTCATCCTGCCAAGAAGACCCCTAAGAACAAGCAGTGACTTCAATGTCACACTCCCCCAACACACATCACCAGTGGGGGGAAGATTAACAAAATACCACAAAAATTGGTCAGACATTACCACGGATACTTGGGTTTTATCAATTATCCAACATGGTTACTGCATAGAGTTCACACAATTTCCTCCAGATGTTCCCCCACGGATGCACAAACTGTCAGCACAACATCTAGACCTACTACAAATAGAAGTGCAAGCACTACTAACAAAACAAGCCATAGAACTAGTACCACACCATCAAAAAGGAACAGGGGTTTACTCCCTATATTTCCTTATTCCCAAAAAAGACAAAACACTAAGACCAATTCTAGACCTTAAACCTCTCCATCAAATCGGATCATTTCCACATGGTCACAATACAAGGCGTAGTTCCCTTGATAAAACAGGGAGAATACATGGCACACTGTGATCTAAAGGATGCGTATTTCCACATACCCATTCATCCATCTCACAGGAAATACCTCAGATTTGTAATACAGGGCAACCATTACCAATTCAAAGTATTGCCTTTGGGGATAACAGCACCCAGAGTATTCACAAAATGCCTAGCTGTAGTAGCAGCTCATATAAGGAGACATCGCATGCACGTATTCCCATATCTAGACGATTGGCTATTAAAAGCCAACACTCAACACACGCAATATGTAATAGATACTCTACACAAACTAGGGTTTTCTATAAATAACCAATAATCTCAATTGCAACCATCCCAAATACAACAATACTTGGGAGCCACACTCAACACGAAAAAAGCAATTGCCACTCCAAGTCCACAAAGAGTTCAATCGTTTCAAAAGATAGTGTCAAGCATCCAACCAAACCAACAGTTCACAGTCAGGTTTGTAATGAAACTACTAGGCATGATGTCCTCATGCATCGCTATTGTCCCAAACGCAAGGCTACACATGCGCCCTTTACAATAGTGCCTAGCAAAACAATGGACGCAGGCACAGGTTCAACTTCAAGATCTAGTGTTGATAGACTGCCAAACACACTCATCGCTTCAATGGTGGAACCCTGTAAATTGAAACAAAGGGCGGCCATTTCAAGACCCAGTGCCTCACGCCATTTTGACAACAGACGCTTCCATGATTGGGTGGGGAGCACACCTCAACAATCACAATATACAAGGTCAGTGGGACAGTCAACAAAAACAGCTTCACATAACTCTTAGAACTACTAGCAGTCTTTCTAGCACTATAAAAGCTTTTCAACCCCTTCTAGCCCACAAACACATTCTTGTCAAAAGAGACAATATGACAACAATGTACTATCTAAACAAACAGGGGGGGACCCACTCATCACAACTGTGCCTCCTAGCACAAAAAATGTGGCATTGGGCAATTCACAACAACATTGGCCTAATGGCACAAATATATACCAGGCATTCACAATCAGTTAGCCGACAATCTCAGTCGAGATCACCAGCAAACTCACAAGTGGGAAATACATCCCCAGATTCTAAAAGATCATTTCTACCGCTGGGGGACACCAGACATAGATCTGTTTGCAACAAAACACAAAATTCCAAAACTTCGCATCCAGGTACCCACACCCTCAGTCCAAGGGCAATGCTCTATGGATCAGTTGGTCAGGGATATTTGCTTACGCTTTCCCCCCTCTCCCACTCATTCTATTCTTAGTCAACAAACTGAGTCAAAACAAACTCAAACTAATACTCATAGCACCAACGTGGGCTCGCCAACCGTGGTACACCACACTGTTGGACTTCTTAGTAGTACCTCACATCAAACTCCCAAACAGACCAGATCTGTTAACACAACACAAACGACAGATCAGACACCCCAATCCAGCATCCCTCAACCTAGCAATCTGGATCCTGAGGTCTTAGAATTTGTCTATCTAAACATTTCAAATGAGTGTATGGATGTCATTAAACAGGCAAGAAAACCGACAACAAGGCATTGTTATGCTAATAAATCGAAAAGATTTGTTTTCTACTGCCGAGCAAACCAAATCACACCGTTAGAGGCCTCCATACAAACTATTGTGAGTTACTTGCTACACCTACAAAAAGCAAATCTCACTTCTTCCATAAAATTTCATCTCACCGCAATCTCTGCTTACCTGCAGATTAAACATACAAAGTCACTTTTTAGAATCCCAGTTATTAAAGCCTTTATGGAAGGACTAAAAAGGATCATACCTCCAAGAATCCCACCAGTACCCCCATGGAATCTTAATATTGTACTTACACGACTCATGGGCCAACCTTTTGAACCCATGCATTCTTGCCAAATCCAATTCTTAACATGGAATGTAGCTTTTCTAATAGCCATCACTTCACTACGAAGAGTTAGCGAAATACAGGCATTTACTACTCAAGAACCCTTTATACAAATACACAAACATAAGCTGGTTCTCCGTACAAATCCAACATTTTTACCAAAAGTCATTTCACCGTTTCATCTAAACCAAACAGTAGAGCTCCCAGTCTTCTTCCCACAACCAGACTCGGTAGCAGAAAGAGCACTGCATACATTAGACATTAAGAGCGCCAATGTAGTACATTGACAGAACAAAATCATTTCGTAAAACTAGGCAATTGTTCGTTGCTTTCCAAAAAACCCATGCTGGTAACCCTATATCCAAACAGGGCATAGCCAGATGAATAGTCAAATGTATTCAGACCTGTTAGCTAAAAGGGAATTACCCATTACACCAAGGGCATACTCCACTAGAAAGAAAGGAGCAACAATGGCCTTTTTAGGTAATATACCAATGATAGAGATTTGTAAAGCAGCCACTTGGTCTACACCTCATACCTTTACTAAACATTACTGTGTAGATGTGTTAGCAACACAACAAGCCACAGTAGGACAGGCTGTATTAAGAACATTATTTCAAACAACTTCAACTCCTACAGGCTAACCACTGCTTTCGGGAGGATTACTGCTTTGTAGTCTATGCACAGCATGTGTATCTGCAGCTATACATGCCATTGAACAGAAAATGTCACTTACCCAGTGTACATCTGTTCGTGGCATGTTGCGCTGCAGATTCACATGCACCCTCCCACCTCCCCGGGAGCCTGTAGCCTTTTAAGTTGCATGTATATATGTAAACAAATATTACTTTACCACAAACTGTGTACATAATTATCTATTCCATTGCATGGACATCTTTAGTATCCTCATTCTACCACTCCTACCTCACCCTATGCCAGGAAAACAATCTAAGATGGAGTCGATGCCCATGCGCAATGGAGCCGAAAGGGAGGAGTCACTTTGTCCCGTGACTCGAAAAGACTTCTTTGAAGAAAAACAACTTGTAACACTCCGAGCCCAACACTAGATGGCAGGAACAGTGCACAGCATGTGAATCTGCAGCGCAACATGCCACGAACAGATGTACACTGGGTAATTTACATTTTCCATGTATAATATAAATAAGTGTTATTTTTCTAATTTGGGCTCTTATTCATTGGGTGTGTCTCTGTGAGTACAAATGGTTATCACTAAACTCTGATAAGCCTAGCTGCTTGTGCACAATACCACAAAATAGAGCGTTAGTACTATCTACTTTTGTTTCAGCAAACCAGTTGGGGATCGTCTGGACTCCCTGCATGGTGTACTTCTTTTTAGTGCACCATATAGAGAGCCACCTTCCTACAGTGTTCAACAGGGACCTGGGCTTATAAGACTAGCATCTCTCAGCGTCCTCACCAGATACGATCAATGCAGTGTCACCTCCTCCCTGTGCATGGATTGAATTATCCCTTAGTCTAGTGATTGATTGTAACCTTCCAGCAGGAAGGGGGCTAGTACATCACTAAAAGCTTTGTTACTCTGCAATTAAGCTGTCTGTCTCTAGGGACTTGCCATCTTCCAGGTCAGCAATGGCAGCTTTAATCTCTAGCAAAATGTGATTGCATGGTAGGGGTCTATGGTGATCCACTTGGCAGTCCTCTCTAGATACTGATCAATATGGGCTTCAGTTGAGGATCTAAGAGTAACATATAGACATGTATAGTATGCAATGAATTCACCCAGTATACCACAACTGTCTACCAGAACCCCGCCCCCACTTCAAATCTGTGATTGGGCTTTGTTTTCTGCCTCTGCGGAACAGCGAGGCAAGTGTTTTACCTTGTCTACAGCAATTCCTGTATTGCTGGGCCAAAGCATGCTTACCCAGGTAAGCTACCTGTAGGTCTGCCATTTATTAAACTGGGCCTTAAGTGTATTTCTCTCAGGTAGTCACCCTAGTCCACTTCCTTAGTCTGTTGTTCCTCTCTCTGACTTACTTTGTTCTGGGTGGCTTTGTATACCTTTATGTATCACTGCCAATCAGGCCACTTGTAGGAAGTTGGCTCTGTATGCACTATTTCAAAGTAAGGAATAGTATGCACAGAGTCCAAGGGTTCCCCTTAGAGGTATGATAGTGGCAAAAAGAGATAATACTAATGCTCTATTTTGTGGTAGTGTGATCGAGCAGTAGGCTTATCAAAGGAGTAGTGTTAAGCATTTGTTGTACACACACAGGCAATAAATGAGGAACACACACTCAGAGACAATTCCAGGCCAATAGGTTTTTGTATAGAAAAATATATTTTCTTAGTTTATTTTAAGAACCGCAGGTTAAAATTTTACATGTAATATCTCAAATGAAAGGTATTTCAGGTAAGTACTTTAGGAACTTTGAATAATCACAATAGCATATATACTTTTCAAATAAAACACATATAGCTATTTTAAAACTAGACAGTGCAATTTTCAACAGTTTCTGGGGGAGGTAAGTAAACCACCTTCGGGGTTCAAGTTTGGGTCCAAGGTAGCCCAAAAGTTACCACACCAGCAGCTCAGGGCTGGTCAGGTGCAGAGTTCAAAGTGGTGCCCAAAACACATAGGCTTCAATGGAGAAGGGGGTGCCCCGGTTCCAGTCTGCCAGCAGGTAAGTACCCGCATCTTCGGAGGGCAGACCAGGGGGGTTTTGTAGGGCACCGGGGGGGGACACAAGTTAGCACAGAAAGTACACCCTCAGCAGCACGGGGCGGCCGGATGCAGTGTGCAAACACACGTCGGGTTTTCAATGTAAATCAATGGGAGTCCAAGGAGTCTCTTCAACGATGCAGGCAAGGGGGGGGGGGGGCTCCTCGGGGTAGCCACCACCTGGGCAAGGGAGAGAGCCTCCTGGGGGTCACTCCTGCACTGGAGTTCCTATCTCTCAGGTCCTGGGGGCTGCGGGTGCAGAGTCTTTTCCAGGCGTCGGGATCTGGGAGTCAAGCAGTTGGGGTCAGGGGGAGCCTCTGGATTCCCTCTGCAGGCATCACTGTGGGGGTTCGGTGGGGGCAACTCTGGCTACTCACGGTCTCGTAGTCGCCGGGGAGTCCTCCCTGAAGTGTTTGTTCTTCACAAGTTGAGCCGGGGGTGTCGGGTGTAGAGTTGCAAGTCTCACGCTTCTGGCGGGAAACGCAGTTGTCTTGAAGTTGCTTCTTTGGAAACAAAGTTGCAGTTTTTGGTGAACAGGTCCGCTGTTCTCTGGAGTTTCTTAGTCCTTCTAGAGCAGGGCAGTCCTCTGAGGATTCATAGGTCGCTGGTCCCTGGGGAGAGCGTAGCTGGAGTAGTTTCTTCAGAAGGGGGGAGACAGGCCGGTAGAGCTGGGGCCAAAGCAGTTGGTGTCTCCGTCTTCTCTGCAGGGTTTTTCTGCTTTGCAGTCCTCTTCTTCTTAGGTTGCAGGAATCTGAGTTCCTAGGTTCAGGGGAGCCCCTAAATACAGAATTTAGGGGTGTGTTTAGGTCAGGGAGGGCAGTAGCCAATGGCTACTAGCCCCGAGGGTGGCTACACCCTCTTTGTGCCTCCTCCCAAGGGGAGGGGGTCACATTCCTATCCCTATTGGGGGGATCCCCCATCTGCAAGATGGAGGATTCCTAAAAGTCAGAGTCACTTCAGCTCAGGTTGCCTTAGGGGCTGTCCTGACTGGCCACTGATTCCTCCTTGTTTTTCTCATTATCTCCTCCGGCCTTGCCGCCAAAAGTGGGGCCGTGGCCGGAGGGGTCGGGCAACTCCACTAGCTGGAATGCCCTGTGGTGCTGTAACAAAGGGGGTGAGCCTTTGAGGCTCACCGCCAGGTGTTACAGCTCCTGCAAGGGGGAGGTGGTAAGCATCTCCACCCAGTACAGGCTTTGTTACTTGCCACAGAGTGACAAAGGCACTCTCCCCATGTGGCCAGCAACATGTCTCGAGTGTGGCAGGCTGCTAAAACCAGTCAGCCTACACGGGTAGTTGGTTAAGGTTTCAGGGGGCACCTCTAAGGTGCCCTCTGGGGTGTATTTCACAATAAAATGTACACTGGCATCAGTGTGCATTTATTGTGCTGAGAAGTTTGATACCAAACTTAACAGTTTTCAGTGTAGCCATTATGGTGCTGTGGAGTTCGTGTTTGACAGACTCCCAGACCATATACTCTTATGGCTACCCTGCACTTACAATGTCTAAGGTTTGGCTTAGACACTGTAGGGGCACAGTGCTCATGCACTGGTGCCCTCACCTATGGTATAGTGCACCCTGCCTTAGGGCTGTAAGGCCTGCTAGAGGGGTGACTTATCTATACTGCATAGGCAGTGTGAGGTTGGCATGGCACCCTGAGTGGAGTGCCATGTCGACTTACTCGTTTTGTCCTCATCAGCACACACAAGCTGGAAAGCAGTGTGTCTGTGCTGAGTGAGGGGTCCCCAGGGTGGCATAAGACATGCTGCAGCCCTTAGAGACCTTCCCTGGCATCAGGGCCCTTGGTACCAGGGGTACCAGTTACAAGGGACTTACCTGGATGCCAGGGTGTGCCAATTGTGTAAAAAAAAAAAAAAAAAAGGACAGGTTAGAGAAAGAACACTGGTGCTGGGGCCTGGTTAGCAGGCCTCAGCACACTTTCAAATCAAAACATAGCATCAGCAAAGGCAAAAAGTCAGGGGGTAACCATGCCAAGGAGGCATTTCCTTACACCACTTTTCTAATAAAAGCTTTAAATGCTTCCCAGAAACACACATTTTACAACTCTGGACCCAGCAGGACACGTGAATAGAACCTCCAACACTCTGCCTTCTTGCCTGTGCTAGGAATATCCAACACTATCTTGGGGAGTTGTCTAAAAGGCCACCATGAAAATACAATACCACCACTGTCTACTGGGTCACTGCTCATGCCACCAGCTAGTCTGTACACAAGAGAGGACCATGAGCAGAGGAATAGTAGGAAAACCTTTTATCCTCATTCTCAACTGCCAGATACCCTCTAGCTACTGCATACTAATGCTTCAGTTTTTTCATGTAAGTCATTCTTGGGCTTTAACCTAATCTAGTGCCAGGTTTATCTGATGGCGACTTCTAGTTACAGATTCATTACCTTAGAATTTCCCCGGACGTCTCACTGAATCCGGAGATTATTTTTCGAGCAGTACCTTTGCATACTGTCACACCTCTGTAGGAAACTGGGCTGCTATGTGCTATGTAAATAGTGTGTAAAGGGTCCAGGGGTTCCCCAGTAAGTGGGCAGGGCATGCTATGCAATCCCAAAGTGCTTGATTTAGGGTTAGGGTAGTCGAGCAGATTTAGGCTTAACACAGAGGAGTGCTAGACATCTACAATATCCTCAACAGTCAAGAAATTATACGCAACTCAAAAAGGAGAGCCACATCAATTTATAAAGAAAGGAAGTGTCCTGGACCCTTGACCTCTAATCCCTGCTGACCTGTAGAAGGGTACTCAAGTGACGATAAAAGCAAGAACTGCAGATCCATGATGGACTCAGCGCCAACCCTGCCAGCCTGCCTGTATACTTTGACAATTGTGAGTAACACACCTTGTCCTCCAGCTGCTGGACCTTCCAAAAGCCCGGGGAGATTGCCAGCCTTCACCCCAGCACCAGGAACTCCCCTTGCAGGCACCCAAGATCCGCTGAAGACGACTACAGCCTGCCAATTCGCCTCCGGACAGCACCGCTGCACCCGAACCTCCTTCGGGAGGACCTTCTTTCGAAGCAGCAGGGGGAGGGTTCTCCAGTCAGACCTGTACACTCTCTGCCTTGCTTGGAGATTGAGTGGCAGCAATATACAGCTTTTGACCTTTTCCGTCCCAAGCCTGTAATATAATCTTGGAAGCCAGGCGTCCCTGCATCAAAACGGTATATGCCTGTCGAAAGAAATCTGTGGCATGGTGCACAGACAAGTCTGTTTGACCCCCTTTCTTCCCTTCTTTCTGAGATTCTGTTGTTTTATCCTTTCTCTGGCCCAGCAGGGCTCTGCTATGGACACTCTCATAGGTGATTTGTCTGCTATTTCTTCCTTTTGAAGGTTGTCTGATCAACCTTCTTTGTTTGTCTCCTATTTTAAATAGTTTCCTTACAGGCCTTACTCATGTTTCCTCCATCTCCATTCATTATGCCCCAATTGGATTTGAATTTAGTTTTGACATTCCTGATGTGTGCTCCTTTTGAGTCTCCCCACAATTGTCATCTCAGGCTTCTCACTTTGAAAACAACCTTCCTTGTGGCCATTACATCTGCCGCAGGGTGAATGAGCCGCAGGCACTGTCATTTAGGCCACCGTACCTTTCCATCTATCCTGACAGTGGTGCTTCGCACTAGGGCTTCCTTCTTTCCAAAAGTGGTCACGCCCTTTCATGTAGGCCAGTTTATCACATGTCCTACTTTTTACACACCTCTACATCCTTCTACGGAAGAGGAGATACTCCACCGCTTGGGCACAGCAAGAGCATTGGCTTTCTACCTTGATCATAATACAGAGCTCCGGCGTGGACGGTCAACTCTTTCTTGGTTATGTGGATGCGAAGAAAGGTCGGGCAGTGCAGATGAGAACCATAATCAGATGGGCCATACTCTGCACTAAAATGTTTTACACACTGGCTAAGCATCAAACCCCTGTGGGTTTGCGTGCTCACTTTACCTGAGCCAAAGCTTAACAACCACTCTGTTCACACAGAGTTCCAGTACTTGACATCTGTCATGTGGCAACATGGGCATCCCTGCATACCAAACACTACTACTTGGGCAGTAATTTCTGTAGTGACAGGCACTTTGCCTGTTCGGTCCTACAGGACTTTCTAGTATGATCTTAGTTCACAGACCCACCTTTGGAGATGGTATTGCTCGGTTATCTATTCTGCGCTAAGGAATCTTGAAATAGAGGTCTCTGTCAGATGGACAAGTTACTTACCTTCTGGCAGCACCTTATCTGGTGGAGACATCTGCTTGCAGATTCCTTACCGACCCACCCATCCTCCCAGCTCTGCAAACTGATTTCTAGGGGCAGGGACTGCCATTTCGAGGCCTTAGTTTTGACGCACTTGTAGTCCATTTCTTTACAGCTCTGCACTTCTGGTGTAGAAAGCCATGAATAAAAACCGACATGAGTGCGCCAAGGTGGTGCCTACATAGGATCTACAGCATCTTATCTGGTGTGGACGACGCCAACGACTGACTCTGAGCCGATAGACGCCACCTAACGGTGCGGCACGGTACTGCAAAAGAAAAATCTCCAGTTCTAGACTGACACATGGGGGAAATTGTAAGGTAAGCAATCTGCACCTAGATATTGTCTCTACCAGATGAGGCATTACCGAAGGTAAGTAACTTGTCCGTCAAGCATTCTGCTCAAAGAAAACACTCTGTGACTGTTAATCACGCTGGCTCGAAATTCAGAGAAAGGCCGCAGGCAACACTCCCAACCTCTTCAGACATCAAGACGTCAGGGAGGACCAGCATCCAGAAGCTTTGGTGACAGAAGAGGAGGCTTCTCCTTCGAGGCCAACTCAGAATCTAACACGGAATTCGGGTTTGAAATCACCAACGTAACACTGGCGTTTCGTGCAGTAACATAGTACCTCCTGCCCCTCAGCCTTGAATCAAGCATTCAAAAAGGCTAACTTCTCCAGATTAAGAGGCTTTAGGATCACCATGGCCTGTAGGCCATGGGCGACACCCATAATTCAGTTCAGGCACCCTGCCCTCCTGCTTGGTGCCTAAAAACCACCTGAAGCTGAAAACCTCTGCACTAACAATCTCTCCGGCCTACACACCCTCTGTGCCGAGCGCCTGCATCTGTGCCTTTGCTGCCAAGAGAATCTAAAGTGCCGAAACACAAAATTTACTCCAAGCCGAAAACATTGAAGTCGCCACTTTAAGAGACTATTGAGGCAACAGTGTAGCCTATTTTCCACAAGCTACAAGATAAGTGGGACTCGAGGCAACAACAGATCCAGATCTGACCGAAAACTGGATGGATTGTAGCTAAGTCACCGCCTCCCCAGCCACTACCTTTTAAAAGACAATTGCCTTTCCAAGAGGCTTTAGAAATCCCCATTCCACCCAAACGCAAAAAAGATGACCAAAGCCACCAGTTCTTTGCCTCTTGCTCCATCCTCACCACCTTCGCTACTACCATCACTTCTGCCACCAACACTACCAGACATGCTGCCTTCACTGCAGTCTGACGTTAGTCCCTTAGAGGCCTCCCCTCAGGTATCCCCTGGTGATGATACCTATCTCCCTTACACTGGGTATGACTCTTCATGTCCCACAAAACTCTGCCCCATGGGACGGTTATGCTGTTGAGCCACCAGGAGACTTGTGCCCCACATGCCCATCAGTTCCTGATTACTTCACCATATACCAGGAGCTCATAGCTAGGAGAGCTATATTTCATGGGGTTCAACTTAATAAGGAACCAGGGTCGACACAATTTATAAACCTTCTCCCTCAGACCCTGTCTACATCAGAGGTCAAGTCCCACAGATTCCTTGATAGTCACCAGTGCTTGGAAAAGGGTCAACTCCCAAGCATCTGGCTGTACCCTGCCGCCCATCAAAGAAAGTAAAAGAATTGACAGAGGGGGAAAGGATTGCCACGTAGTCTGCAAACCAGTGGCTCATTGCCAATTCAGTGGGTCTCTTAGGTATATATGTCTGTGCTCACTGGGATGAGATGGAGTAACTCCACCAACATCTCCCAGATGAGCACAGAAAGAGGGTAGGAAGGACTAGTTGGAGAGGGTAACATTGTATCCAGTACACCTGTAAATTGTGCCCTTGGCTTTGCTGACACTGCAGCCAGTAGTAATAACACTAGCATCCGCCTTAGACAATTTAGACTGCATGTTTAGCTGCGTATTTCAGGCTTCAAGCCTGTTGTCCAACAATATTCTCAATGTCCAATTCGACAAAGAACATCAGTTCAGCATTTAGGTAGATGAGGCTCTAGAAGAAATAGACACACTGAGAAGGCAGAGTACACAGGTCCCTACAAAGTCATACCTCTAGGGGATTTTTTCACCATTCCAGCTGTCACATAGGCTCTGAAACAGCCACTCGGGAAGCCTCCACCTCATACAAGCATGGGCAGAACCAGTACTACCCTACAAAATCTTATTATGGAAGCTCCTTAGAGGAAACAACACCAAGAGTAGAGGCAAACATGATGCTACCACTACCAGCAAATTTTGACTTGATTCTCTTCTACCCCCACCCCCTTCCATGTCATACCACAGCTGTATGCATGTTTTTTTTGTTTTTTTAACCATATGGCAACAGATAATTGACCAGCGGGTGTTGGATATTGTTCAACTTGGTTGTCTGGAGCTGATTATCACATCTCCACACATTCCTCCCTCATACTCATCAGATCTCAATAGAACATCAGACATTACTCATGCAAGAGGTTAAGGCTCTCTTTCTCAAAGGAGCGATAGAACATGTCTCTCTGCAGCATCAAGGTTGAGTGTACTCTCTTACTCTCTATACTTCATCATACCAAGAAAGGACTGTTCTCTCCGGACAATCTTAGATTATATTTGTTCAGTGGCCTTAAATCTATCAGACCATTTTCACATGTTCACTCTGCAAGTGGGCGACTTTATGACTGCATTAGATCTCGGACTCATTTTCACATACCAATACACCCTTCCCATTGCCGAAATCTCGGGTTTATGGTGGACCGAAAACACTGCCAGTTCAAAGTCCTTCTATTTGGGGCGACAAGTGCACCACAGGTTTTTACCAAATATCTGCTATTAGTAGTGGCCCACCTCACAGACACAAAATACATGTTTCCCTATCTGGAAAATTGGCTTATGAAAGCCACAACCCATCAACAATGTCACCAGTATACTCTGGTACAATAGACCTTCTTCACATCCTGGAATTCTCAATCTGTGTTCTCAAGTCCCATTTACAACTTCTGCAGATACAACCATATCTAGGAGCAATTCTGAACACAGAAATTGAGCTAGCCTATATCAATTTTGCAAGAGTTCACAATTTTCAGGTGTAAGGAAATGCCTCCTTGACATGGTTACCCCTAACTTTTTGCCTTTGCTGATGCTAAGTTTTGAATGAATGTGTGCTGGGACCCTGCTAACCAGGCCCCAGCACCAGTGTTCTTTCCATAAACTGTACCTTTGCTTTCACAATTGGCACAGCCCTGGCACTCCGATTAGTCCCTTCTAACTGGTACCCCTGGTACCAAGGGCCCTGATGCCAGGGAAGGTCTCCAAGGGCTGCGGCATGTCTTATGCCACCCTGGGGACCCCTCACTCAGCACATACACACTGCCTCTCAGCTTGTATGTGCTGGTGGGGAGAAAATGACTAAGTCGAAATGGCACTCCCCTCAGAGTGCCATGCCAACCTCACACTGCCTGTGGCATTGGTAATTCAGCCCTCTAGCAGGCCTTACAGCCCTAAGGCAGGGTGCACTATACCACAGGTGAGGGCATATGTGCATGAGCACTATGCCCCTACAGTGTCTAAGCCAAACCTTAGACATTGTAAGTGCAGGGTAGCCATACAAGTATATGGTCTGGGAGGTTGTCAAACACAAACTCCACAGTTACATAATGGCTACACTGAAATCTGGGAGGTTTGGTATCAAACTTCTCAGCACAATAAATGCACACTGGTGACTGTGTGAGATTTATTGAAAACTGCAGACAGAGGGTGTAAGGAAATGCCTCCTTGGCATGGTTGCCCCCTGACTTTTTGCCT
This sequence comes from Pleurodeles waltl, assembly GCF_031143425.1. Lineage (NCBI taxonomy): Eukaryota > Metazoa > Chordata > Amphibia > Caudata > Salamandridae > Pleurodeles > Pleurodeles waltl. The sequence goes on from NC_090445.1 coordinate 366,524,868, forward strand.
TTGCTGATGCTATGTTTACAATTGAAAGTGTGCTGAGGCCTGCTAACCAGGCCCCAGCACCAGTGTTCTTTCCCTAACCTGTACTTTTGTATCCACAATTGGCAGACCCTGGCATCCAGATAAGTCCCTTGTAACTGGTACTTCTAGTACCAAGGGCCCTGATGCCAAGGAAGGTCTCTAAGGGCTGCAGCATGTCTTATGCCACCCTGGAGACCTCTCACTCAGCACAGACACACTGCTTACCAGCTTGTGTGTGCTAGTGAGGACAAAACGAGTAAGTCGACATGGCACTCCCCTCAGGGTGCCATGCCAGCCTCTCACTGCCTATGCAGTATAGGTAAGACACCCCTCTAGCAGGCCTTACAGCCCTAAGGCAGGGTGCACTATACCATAGGTGAGGGTACCAGTGCATGAGCATGGTACCCCTACAGTGTCTAAACAAAACCTTAGACATTGTAAGTGCAGGGTAGCCATAAGAGTATATGGTCTGGGAGTCTGTCAAACACGAACTCCACAGCACCATAATGGCTACACTGAAAACTGGGAAGTTTGGTATCAAACTTCTCAGCACAATAAATGCACACTGATGCCAGTGTACATTTTATTGTAAAATACACCACAGAGGGCACCTTAGAGGTGCCCCCTGAAACTTAACCGACTATCTGTGTAGGCTGACTAGTTTTAGCAGCCTGCCACAAACCGAGACATGTTGCTGGCCCCATGGGGAGAGTGCCTTTGTCACTCTGAGGCCAGTAACAAAGCCTGCACTGGGTGGAGATGCTAACACCTCCCCCAGGCAGGAATTGTCACACCTGGCGGTGAGCCTCAAAGGCTCACCTCCTTTGTGCCAACCCAGCAGGACACTCCAGCTAGTGGAGTTGCCCGCCCCCTCCGGCCAGGCCCCACTTTTGGCGGCAAGGCCGGAGAAAATAATGAGAAAAACAAGGAGGAGTCACTGGCCAGTCAGGACAGCCCCTAAGGTGTCCTGAGCTGAGGTGACTCTAACTTTTAGAAATCCTCCATCTTGCAGATGGAGGATTCCCCCAATAGGGTTAGGATTGTGACCCCCTCCCCTTGGGAGGAGGCACAAAGAGGGTGTACCCACCCTCAGGGCTAGTAGCCATTGGCTACTAACCCCCCAGACCTAAACACGCCCTTAAATTTAGTATTTAAGGGCTACCCTGAACCCTAGAAAAGTAGATTCCTGCAACTACAAGAAGAAGGACTGCCCAGCTGAAAACCCCTGCAGCGGAAGACCAGAAGACGACAACTGCCTTGGCTCCAGAAACTCACCGGCCTGTCTCCTGCCTTCCAAAGATCCTGCTCCAGCGACGCCTTCCAAAGGGACCAGCGACCTCGACATCCTCTGAGGACTGCCCCTGCTTCGAAAAGACAAGAAACTCCCGAGGACAGCGGACCTGCTCCAAGAAAAGCTGCAACTTTGTTTCCAGCAACTTTAAAGAACCCTGCAAGCTCCCCGCAAGAAGCGTGAGACTTGCAACACTGCACCCGGCGACCCCGACTCGGCTGGTGGCGATCCAACACCTCAGGAGGGACCCCAGGACTACTCTGATACTGTGAGTACCAAAACCTGTCCCCCCTGAGCCCCCACAGCGCCGCCTGCAGAGGGAATCCCGAGGCTTCCCCTGACCGCGACTCTTTGAACCTAAAGTCCCGACGCCTGGGAGAGACCCTGCACCCGCAGCCCCCAGGACCTGAAGGACCGGACTTTCACTGGAGAAGTGACCCCCAGGAGTCCCTCTCCCTTGCCCAAGTGGAGGTTTCCCCGAGGAACCCCCCCCTTGCCTGCCTGCAGCGCTGAAGAGATCCCGAGATCTCTCATAGACTAACATTGCGAACCCGACGCTTGTTTCTACACTGCACCCGGCCGCCCCCGCGCCGCTGAGGGTGAAATTTCTGTGTGGACTCGTGTCCCCCCCGGTGCCCTACAAAACCCCCCTGGTCTGCCCTCCGAAGACGCGGGTACTTACCTGCAAGCAGACCGGAACCGGGGCACCCCCTTCTCTCCATTCTAGCCTATGTGTTTTGGGCACCACCTTGAACTCTGCACCTGACCGGCCCTGAGCTGCTGGTGTGGTGACTTTGGGGTTGCTCTGAACCCCCAACGGTGGGCTACCTTGGACCAAGAACTGAACCCTGTAAGTGTCTTACTTACCTGGTAAAACTAATCAAAACTTACCTCCCCTAGGAACTGTGAAAATTGCACTAAGTGTCCACTTTTAAAACAGCTATTTGTCAATAACTTGAAAAGTATACATGCAATTTTGATGATTTGAAGTTCCTAAAGTACTTACCTGCAATACCTTTCGAATGAGATATTACATGTAGAATTTGAACCTGTGGTTCTTAAAATAAACTAAGAAAAGATATTTTTCTATATAAAAACCTATTGGCTGGATTTGTCTCTGAGTGTGTGTACCTCATTTATTGTCTATGTGTATGTACAACAAATGCTTAACACTACTCCTTGGATAAGCCTACTGCTCGACCACACTACCACAAAATAGAGCATTAGTATTATCTATTTTTACCACTATTTTACCTCTAAGGGGAACCCTTGGACTCTGTGCATGCTATTCCTTACTTTGAAATAGCACATACAGAGCCAACTTCCTACATTGGTGGATCAGCGGTGGGGTACAAGACTTTGCATTTGCTGGACTACTCAGCCAATACCTGATCACACGACAAATTCCAAAATTGTCATTAGAAATTGATTTTTGCAATTTGAAAAGTTTTCTAAATTCTTAAAAGACCTGCTAGGGCCTTGTGTTAGATCCTGTTTAGCATTTCTTTTAGAGTTTAAAAGTTTGTAAAAGTTTGAATTAGATTCTAGAACCAGTTTTAGTTTCTTAAAAAGTATTCCAACTTTTAGAAGCATAATGTCTAGCACAGATGTGAATGTGGTGGAACTCGACACCACACCTTACCTCCATCTACAGATGAGAGAGCTAAGGTCACTCTGTAAACTAAAGAAAATAGCAATGGGCCCCAAACCTACCAAAGTACAGCTCCAGGAGCTTTTGGCAGAGTTTGAAAAGGCCAACCCCTCTGAGGATGGCAACTCAGAGGATGAAGATAGTGACTTGGAGGGAAATTCCCCCCCTCCAGTCCTACTTAGGGAGAGCAGGGCTTCTCAAGCCCTGACTCCACAAATAATAGTCAGAGATACTGGTTCCCTCGCAGGAGGGACCAACAACTCTGAGATCACTGAGGATAACTCCAGTGAAGAGGACATCCAGTTAGCCAGGATGGCCAAAAGATTGGCTTTGGAAAGACAGATCCTAGCCATAGAGAGGGAAAGACAAGAGATGGGCCTAGGACCCATCAATGGTGGCAGCAACATAAATAGGGTCAGAGATTCTTCTGACATGTTGAAAATCCCCAAAGGGATTGTAACTAAATATGAAGATGGTGATGACATCACCAAATGGTTCACAGCTTTTGAGAGGGCTTGTGTAACCAGAAAAGTGAACAGATCTCACTGGGGTGCTCTCCTTTGGGAAATGTTCACAGGAAAGTGTAGGGATAGACTCCTCACACTCTCTGGACAAGATGCAGAATCTTATGACCTCATGAAGGGTACCCTGATTGAGGGCTTTGGATTCTCCACTGAGGAGTACAGGATTAGGTTCAGGGGGGCTCAGAAATCCTCGAGCCAGACCTGGGTTGACTTTGTTGACTACTCAGTGAAAACACTAGATGGTTGGATTCAAGGCAGTGGTGTAAGTAATTATGATGGGCTGTACAATTTATTTGTGAAAGAACACCTGTTAAGTAATTGTTTCAATGATAAACTGCATCAGCATCTGGTAGACCTAGGACCAATTTCTCCCCAAGAATTGGGAAAGAAGGCGGACCATTGGGTCAAGACAAGGGTGTCCAAGACTTCAACAGGGGGTGACCAAAAGAAAGGGGTCACAAAGACTCCCCAGCAGAAGGGTGATGAGACAACCAAAACTAAAAATAGTAAAGAGTCTTCTACAGGCCCCCAAAAACCTGCACAGGAGGGTGGGCCCAGAGCCTCTTCACAAAACAATGGGTACAAGGGTAAAAACTTTGATCCCAAAAAGGCCTGGTGTCATAGCTGTAAACAGCATGGACACCAAACTGGAGACAAGGCCTGTCCCAAGAAAGGTTCCACTCCAAACTCCCATCCAGGTAACACTGGTATGGCTAGTCTCCAAGTGGGATCAACAGTGTGCCCAGAGCAAATCAGGGTCCACACTGAAGCTACTCTAGTTTCTGAGGGTGGGGTGGATTTAGCCACACTAGCTGTCTGGCCGCCTAACATGCAAAAATACAGACAGCAACTCTTAATTAATGGGACTAGAATAGAGGGCCTGAGGGATACAGGTGCCAGTGTCACCATGGTGACAGAGAAACTGGTTTCCCCTGGCCAATACCTGACTGGAAAAACTTACACAGTCACCAACGCTGACAATCAGAGAAAAGTACATCCCATGGCAATGGTTACTTTAGAATGGGGAGGGGTCAATGGCCTGAAACAGGTGGTGGTCTCCTCAAATATCCCAGTGGACTGTCTGCTTGGAAATGACCTGGAGTCCTCAGCATGGGCTGAGGTAGAGCTAAAAACCCATGCAGCAATGCTGGGTATCCCTGAACTGGTGTGTGTGAAAACAAGAGCACAGTGCAAGGCACAGGGTGAAAAAGTAGAGCTGGAGTCTGGAAAAATGGCCCAGCCTACCAAGAGAACAGGAAAGTCAGTTGGGAAACCAACTGCAACACAGCAAAAGAAAGGGAACCTCTCTTCTCAGGAAGAAGTTCTGCCCTCTGAGGGAACTGAGCCTTTGGAGCTTGAACCTTATCAGGTTGAGCTCTTAGGCCCAGGGGGACCCTCAAGGGAAGAGCTGGGTAAGGGACAAGAAACCTGTCCCTCTCTTGAAGGCCTTAGGCAGCAAGCTGCTGAAGAGTCCAAAGGCAAGAAAAATGGAACACATAGGGTCTATTGGGAAGATGGGCTCCTGTACACTGAGGCCAGAGACCCCAAACCTGGTGCCACTAGGAGAGTGGTAGTGCCTCAGCTGTTCAGAGAGTTCATCCTAACATTGGCCCATGACATTCCCCTTGCTGGACATTTGGGACAAACCAAGACGTGGGAGAGGTTAGTCAACCACTTCTACTGGCCCAATATGTCCAACATGGTTAAGGAGTTTTGCCTCTCCTGCCCCACCTGTCAAGCCAGTGGTAAGACAGGTGGGCATCCAAAGGCCCCCCTCATTCCACTTCCAGTGGTGGGGGTGCCCTTTGAAAGAGTGGGTGTGGACATAGTTGGTCCACTGGAACCTCCCACAGCCTCAGGAAATATGTATATCCTGGTAGTAGTGGATCATGCTACCAGGTATCCTGAAGCTATTCCCCTTAGGTCGACTACTGCCCCTGCAGTAGCCAAGGCCCTCATTGGTATCTTTACCAGAGTGGGTTTCCCTAAGGAGGTGGTGTCTGACAGAGGTACCAACTTCATGTCAGCATACCTAAAGCACATGTGGAATGAGTGTGGAGTGACTTATAAATTCACTACACCTTACCATCCACAAACTAATGGCTTAGTTGAGAGATTCAACAAGACATTAAAAGGCATGATCATGGGGCTCCCAGAAAAACTCAAAAGGAGATGGGATGTCCTCCTGCCATGTCTGCTTTTCGCTTACAGGGAGGTACCACAGAAGGGAGTAGGGTTCTCACCCTTTGAACTTCTGTTTGGTCATCCTGTAAGGGGACCACTTGCCCTTGTTAAAGAAGGCTGGGAGAGACCTCTCCATGAGCCTAAACAGGACATAGTGGACTATGTACTTGGCCTTCGCTCTAGAATGGCAGAGTACATGGAAAAGGCAACCAAAAACCTTGAGGCCAGCCAACAACTCCAGAAGTTTTGGTATGACCAAAAGGCTGCACTGGTTGAGTTCCAACCAGGGCAGAAAGTCTGGGTTCTGGAGCCTGTGGCTCCCAGGGCACTCCAGGACAAATGGAGTGGCCCTTACCCAGTACTAGAGAGGAAGAGTCAGGTCACCTACCTGGTGGACCTGGGCACAAGCAGGAGCCCCAAGAGGGTGATCCATGTGAACCGCCTTAAGCTCTTCCATGACAGGGCTGATGTGAATCTGTTGATGGTAACAGATGAGGATCAGGAGGCAGAGAGTGAACCTCTCCCTGATCTTCTGTCATCAGACCCAAGAGATGGCACAGTAGATGGAGTGATCTACTCAGACACCCTCTCTGGCCAACAGCAAGCTGATTGTAGGAGAGTCCTACAACAGTTTCCTGAACTCTTCTCCTTAACCCCTGGTCAGACACACCTGTGTACCCATGATGTGGACACAGGAGACAGCATGCCTGTCAAGAACAAAATCTTTAGACAGTCTGACCATGTTAAGGCAAGCATCAAGGTGGAAGTCCACAAGATGCTGGAATTGGGAGTCATTGAGCGCTCTGACAGCCCCTGGGCTAGCCCAGTGGTCTTAGTCCCCAAACCTCACACCACAGATGGAAAGAAAGAGATGAGGTTTTGTGTGGACTACAGAGGGCTCAATTCTGTCACCAAGACAGATGCTCATCCAATTCCAAGAGCTGATGAGCTCATTGATAAATTAGGTGCTGCCAAATTTCTAAGTACCTTTGACTTGACAGCAGGGTACTGGCAAATAAAAATGGCACCTGGAGCAAAAGAAAAGACAGCATTCTCCACACCTGATGGGCATTATCAGTTTACTGTTATGCCCTTTGGTTTAAAGAATGCCCCTGCCACCTTCCAAAGGTTGGTGAATCAAGTCCTTGCTGGCTTGGAGTCCTTTAGCACAGCTTATCTTGATGATATTGCTGTCTTTAGCTCCACCTGGCAGGATCACCTGGTCCACCTGAAGAAGGTTTTGAAGGCTCTGCAATCTGCAGGCCTCTCTATCAAGGCATCCAAATGCCAGATAGGGCAGGGAACTGTGGTTTACTTGGGCCACCTTGTAGGTGGAGGCCAAGTTCAGCCACTCCAACCCAAGATCCAGACCATTCTGGACTGGGTAGCTCCAAAAACCCAGACTCAAGTCAGGGCATTCCTTGGCTTGACTGGGTACTACAGGAGGTTTGTGAAGGGATATGGATCCATTGTGACAGCCCTCACTGAGCTCACCTCCAAGAAAATGCCCAAGAAAGTGAACTGGACTGTGGACTGCCAACAGGCCTTTGACACCCTGAAACAAGCAATGTGCTCAGCACCAGTTCTCAAAGCTCCAGATTATTCTAAGCAGTTCATTGTGCAGACTGATGCCTCTGAACATGGGATAGGGGCAGTTTTGTCCCAAACAAATGATGATGGCCTTGACCAGCCTGTTGCTTTCATTAGCAGGAGGTTACTCCCCAGGGAGCAGCGTTGGAGTGCCATTGAGAGGGAGGCCTTTGCTGTGGTTTGGTCCCTGAAGAAGCTGAGACCATACCTCTTTGGGACTCACTTCCTAGTTCAAACCGACCACAGACCTCTCAAATGGCTGATGCAAATGAAAGGTGAAAATCCTAAACTGTTGAGGTGGTCCATCTCCCTACAGGGAATGGACTTTATAGTGGAACACAGACCTGGGACTGCCCATGCCAATGCAGATGGCCTTTCCAGGTTCTTCCACTTAGAAAATGAAGACTCTCTTGGGAAAGGTTAGTCTCATCCTCTTTCGTTTGGGGGGGGGGTTGTGTAAGGAAATGCCTCCTTGGCATGGTTGCCCCCTGACTTTTTGCCTTTGCTGATGCTATGTTTACAATTGAAAGTGTGCTGAGGCCTGCTAACCAGGCCCCAGCACCAGTGTTCTTTCCCTAACCTGTACTTTTGTATCCACAATTGGCAGACCCTGGCATCCAGATAAGTCCCTTGTAACTGGTACTTCTAGTACCAAGGGCCCTGATGCCAAGGAAGGTCTCTAAGGGCTGCAGCATGTCTTATGCCACCCTGGAGACCTCTCACTCAGCACAGACACACTGCTTACCAGCTTGTGTGTGCTAGTGAGGACAAAACGAGTAAGTCGACATGGCACTCCCCTCAGGGTGCCATGCCAGCCTCTCACTGCCTATGCAGTATAGGTAAGACACCCCTCTAGCAGGCCTTACAGCCCTAAGGCAGGGTGCACTATACCATAGGTGAGGGTACCAGTGCATGAGCATGGTACCCCTACAGTGTCTAAACAAAACCTTAGACATTGTAAGTGCAGGGTAGCCATAAGAGTATATGGTCTGGGAGTCTGTCAAACACGAACTCCACAGCACCATAATGGCTACACTGAAAACTGGGAAGTTTGGTATCAAACTTCTCAGCACAATAAATGCACACTGATGCCAGTGTACATTTTATTGTAAAATACACCACAGAGGGCACCTTAGAGGTGCCCCCTGAAACTTAACCGACTATCTGTGTAGGCTGACTAGTTTTAGCAGCCTGCCACAAACCGAGACATGTTGCTGGCCCCATGGGGAGAGTGCCTTTGTCACTCTGAGGCCAGTAACAAAGCCTGCACTGGGTGGAGATGCTAACACCTCCCCCAGGCAGGAATTGTCACACCTGGCGGTGAGCCTCAAAGGCTCACCTCCTTTGTGCCAACCCAGCAGGACACTCCAGCTAGTGGAGTTGCCCGCCCCCTCCGGCCAGGCCCCACTTTTGGCGGCAAGGCCGGAGAAAATAATGAGAAAAACAAGGAGGAGTCACTGGCCAGTCAGGACAGCCCCTAAGGTGTCCTGAGCTGAGGTGACTCTAACTTTTAGAAATCCTCCATCTTGCAGATGGAGGATTCCCCCAATAGGGTTAGGATTGTGACCCCCTCCCCTTGGGAGGAGGCACAAAGAGGGTGTACCCACCCTCAGGGCTAGTAGCCATTGGCTACTAACCCCCCAGACCTAAACACGCCCTTAAATTTAGTATTTAAGGGCTACCCTGAACCCTAGAAAAGTAGATTCCTGCAACTACAAGAAGAAGGACTGCCCAGCTGAAAACCCCTGCAGCGGAAGACCAGAAGACGACAACTGCCTTGGCTCCAGAAACTCACCGGCCTGTCTCCTGCCTTCCAAAGATCCTGCTCCAGCGACGCCTTCCAAAGGGACCAGCGACCTCGACATCCTCTGAGGACTGCCCCTGCTTCGAAAAGACAAGAAACTCCTGAGGACAGCGGACCTGCTCCAAGAAAAGCTGCAACTTTGTTTCCAGCAACTTTAAAGAACCCTGCAAGCTCCCCGCAAGAAGCGTGAGACTTGCAACACTGCACCCGGCGACCCCGACTCGGCTGGTGGCGATCCAACACCTCAGGAGGGACCCCAGGACTACTCTGATACTGTGAGTACCAAAACCTGTCCCCCCTGAGCCCCCACAGCGCCGCCTGCAGAGGGAATCCCGAGGCTTCCCCTGACCGCGACTCTTTGAACCTAAAGTCCCGACGCCTGGGAGAGACCCTGCACCCGCAGCCCCCAGGACCTGAAGGACCGGACTTTCACTGGAGAAGTGACCCCCAGGAGTCCCTCTCCCTTGCCCAAGTGGAGGTTTCCCCGAGGAACCCCCCCCTTGCCTGCCTGCAGCGCTGAAGAGATCCCGAGATCTCTCATAGACTAACATTGCGAACCCGACGCTTGTTTCTACACTGCACCCGGCCGCCCCCGCGCCGCTGAGGGTGAAATTTCTGTGTGGACTCGTGTCCCCCCCGGTGCCCTACAAAACCCCCCTGGTCTGCCCTCCGAAGACGCGGGTACTTACCTGCAAGCAGACCGGAACCGGGGCACCCCCTTCTCTCCATTCTAGCCTATGTGTTTTGGGCACCACCTTGAACTCTGCACCTGACCGGCCCTGAGCTGCTGGTGTGGTGACTTTGGGGTTGCTCTGAACCCCCAACGGTGGGCTACCTTGGACCAAGAACTGAACCCTGTAAGTGTCTTACTTACCTGGTAAAACTAATCAAAACTTACCTCCCCTAGGAACTGTGAAAATTGCACTAAGTGTCCACTTTTAAAACAGCTATTTGTCAATAACTTGAAAAGTATACATGCAATTTTGATGATTTGAAGTTCCTAAAGTACTTACCTGCAATACCTTTCGAATGAGATATTACATGTAGAATTTGAACCTGTGGTTCTTAAAATAAACTAAGAAAAGATATTTTTCTATATAAAAACCTATTGGCTGGATTTGTCTCTGAGTGTGTGTACCTCATTTATTGTCTATGTGTATGTACAACAAATGCTTAACACTACTCCTTGGATAAGCCTACTGCTCGACCACACTACCACAAAATAGAGCATTAGTATTATCTATTTTTACCACTATTTTACCTCTAAGGGGAACCCTTGGACTCTGTGCATGCTATTCCTTACTTTGAAATAGCACATACAGAGCCAACTTCCTACAGAGGGCATCTTAGAGATGCCCCCTGTATATCAGTCCAATTCTCTGTATATCATGCCCATCTCTCGCTCCGACCCCACCTCCCCCCCAGCAACCAAGAGAGGAGAGGTAAGTACCTGATTCTCCCTAAACCCACTAGAAGGACTTCAGTGAAGGATATTGCAAGACCCAGACAAGAATGCAAGACACCAATGGTGGATCCTGGAAGAGGAAGACCTGGAGAAGAAGGGGGCCAAGTCCAATTCACATTGGAGTGTCTGGTGGTGGCAGGAGCCACTGCCCACCCATCAGTGGATGCAGGATCTGGTCTACTGTGAGATGAAGATGGTCAACAATGCATCCCTGGATCAGCTGAAGTGTTCCTGGGTCAGTGCAGTTGACGTCGCACGCTGGATAAAGAATTGCAGTCTCTGTGGTGTGGCAAACCCACCAACAAGCCTGTCAAAGGCAAATGTTGCGAATGAAGAAAGGTGGAGCTGCCGGGGATAAGCAAGGAAGGCAGTCCCGGATGACCCTCAGCGACCAGGAGAGTCCGAATGTAGGAAGCTGGCCTGGTGTGTGGTGGGTACCTCTGAGGTACTTACACCTTATACCAGCTCCAGGTAATCCCCTGTTAGTGTAGTGTCTAGAAGTCAGGCTCTCTAGATGTACCTGTGGATGAGCAGCCAAGGCTTATCTAGGAGACAAAACCACTATAGCCACACAGCACTTACACACATGAAAGAAAACACTCAGTTATACAAAAATAAAATTACTTTATTTTAGTGACACAATACCAAAAAGAGCATAGAAAGTGATAGAAAACAGTGCAACTGCAATTAGACAATAGTAACCCTAGGGGGAGCCCAAACCATATACTAAAAAATGGAATGCGAACACAGGACTCCCACCTAGGCAAGTGGAATGTGTGGAGGGGAGCTGGGGGTACCAGGAAACCCAAAAGGTAAGTGTGCCCCTTAGCAATCAGGAGGAATGAAGTAGATTACTAGATTTTCCCCAAACCACCCAAAAGGAAGGAGAAGGAGGAAATGCAACACCCAGACAAGACTGCAAGAAACCAGTGGTGGATTCCTGAAGAGGAAGGCCTGTGGAAGAAGGGGACCAAGCCCAGAAGTCACAGAAGATTCCAGGAGGATTAGGAGCTGGTCAACGGTGAGACGAAGACGGTCAGGAATGCAGCCCTTGAGCAGGTGAAGAGTTCCTGGAGGGTGCAGACTACCCCCCATGCCAGATGGAAGATTGCAGTCGGTCAGTGATGTGAAAAAGCCACCAACAAGCCATTGCAAAGGCAGAAGTCTCTGTGAAGCAAAAGTGGAACTGCTGGGGACCAGCAAGGTCTAGAAGGACTCATCCCACAGGGGGAGTCTAGGGGAACCCTCAGCAAGGTCGAGAGCCCTCAAGAGGCAGCCTCCAAAGGAGACCCACTGGACAAGGAACTAGGAGTCTCAGAGAAGCTTACGCACGCCACAGGAGAAGCACCCAGAGGGCTGTGCATCGCAGGAAGGTGTGCTGGGGGCTCAGGCTACACGGAGCCTGAATATCCTTTGGAGGAGATGCTAACAAACCCTGGTAGCTGCAAGAGACACAGTGCACGGAGGTACCATCCTGCATGGGAAGGCTTATCTCCTCCAAATCTGGACAGCTGGCAGATAGGACAAAGAGGACTACTCCGGACCACCAACTGTGAAGTAGGATCCCTGTATCTCGGAATGAGCAGAGATCCACGCAGCCGGTCGTCGTTGCAGTTGGTGCCTGTGGATTCAGGGGAGTGACTCCTTCATTCCAAGTATGATCCCTTCTTCCTTCTCGTGCATACTAAAGACTTGCCACCATCAGAGGATGCACAGGTGGGGAAATGTTGCAGACGCTGGAAGGAGCAGTGGAAACAATGTTGCAAGCAGTGTCTTCATCGTGGATGCAGATTGTCGGTTCCTGGAGGGTCCAGTTGCTGTTCCAGTGGACAGAAGCCGAGGCAGAGGTTGCAGAGGAGTCCTACAAGATTCTTGCAAGCCGAATCCGAGGACCCTCCCAAGCGAGAGACACTAAATAGCCCTGAAAGGTGGTCACCTGGCTAGGTGACCAATCACCCTATCAGGAGGGGGCTCTGATATCACCTGCCTGACCTGGCCACTCACATGCTCCCAGAGTTCCCTTCTAACCTTAGATTCAAGATGGCAGAACCCAGGGACCCACTAGAGGAACTCTGGGCACCACCCCTAGTGGTCACTCCCCTTTCCATTGTCCAGTTTCACACCAGAGCAGGGACTAGAGGTCCCTGAACCGGTGTAGTTTTGTTTATACATGTAGAGCACCTAATGTGCCCTTCAAAGCATACCAGTGGCTTGGGGAGGCTACCCCTCCCACGCCATGTAACTCCTATTTCCAAAAGTAGAGGGTGCATACACCGACCCAAACCCCCCCCCCTCCCCCCCCCCCCCCCCCCCCCCCCCTCCCCCCAAAGGAAATCCTTTGTCTTCCTGGGCTTCAGCTGTTCAAGCAGCAGGAGGGCAGAAACCTGTCTGAGGTGTGGCAGCAGCTTGGGCTGTCTGGGTTTTTCACACTTCCAATACTGACAACAGTATTGGGGTATGATTCCGACATGTTTGATACCAAACATGCCTAGGTTCAGAGTTAACATTATGTAGCTGGGCATACGTAGTGGCCTATGTCCAGTACACACAAACAATGGTGTCCCTGCACTCTCAAAGTCCAGGAAAATGGGACTGGAGTTTGTGGGGGCATATCTGCTGGTGCATGGGTGCCCTCACACAGGTACTTGCACCCTGCCCTCTGGGCTAGGAGGGCCTGCCATAGAGGTAACTTAAAGTGACTTGGTGCAGTGACCTGACGCGAAAGGGTGCATGCACCCTTTCATGCAGGCTGCAATGGCAGGCATGCAATCACATTTTACATGGGTTCCCATGGGTGTCATAATCCATGCTGCAGCCCATGGCAAACCCCTGGTGCCCCAATGCCCTGGGGACCATATATGCAGTGGCACCAGTATACCAAATGTGAGGTGCATGAAGTCCCAGCAACCAAATTTAGAGGGAGAGAGCATAGTCACTTGGGTCCTGGTTAGCAGGATCCCAGTGAACGTAGTCAAAACAAACTGACATCAGACAAAACGTGGGTGTAACTATGCCAAAAAGAGGGTACTTTACTACAGGCATGTAGTGCTGTAGATTCAAATGTACCCACCCACCCTCCTCCTCCTCTGCACCTGTGACCATTGCACTTTATTCTACTTTCTCACATGAACATCTCATAACTTACTCTTCCTCTACACTCCTTTTCTCACCCTCCTGCGGAAAAACAATCTCACAATGGATTTGATGCCCATGTACAGTAACACACAGAAGGAGTAGTCAATCTGCCTTGTGACTCAAAACTTACTTGGAAGAAAAACAACCTGCACACATCCAGACCTAACACTGGATGGTAGGAGAAGGCAGATCATGTGAATCTACAGCACTACATGCCATGAACAGATGCTTACAGTGTAAGTTACATTTTCATTTCTTTCCATACGTACTTCCAAGGGGTCGGATTATAATTCTTCTCTTTGTGTTCTGTTAAAGATCTGTGGCTACAGAAGGAACCATTATTTGCAATCCTAGTAAGGCTGACTGACACTGCTGGGTTCTGGGATGCGTGCTGCCTTTCTGTTTTACAGTGACAGTTTGTCAGGCTGCCTATCCAGATCTACGTAGTGTATTTAACCTCTACAACCTTTACAAAAAGGAGAATGCCATTGCGTTCGTAAAACTCTTTTCTTAAAGGATAAAAGTACATTACTTTTAAATAGAATTTACTCTTTTGAAAAATAAATACTTTCAAGATGTTAATTTTACGGAGATATTCTTCATAAATGTATTGAAGATAATGCACAATATATGGCTAAGTTCATATGTAGTTTTTTTTTTTTTTTTTTAAACACACGCAGAGCACTGGGGATTCCTTGTTTATGGTTTTTGGGGAGTTTTTTTTTTGTCTTTATTTCCGATAAAGTTTTCTAACCAGTATTTCCTTTCTCCTGTTGTATTATCCTTTTACCATGATCCAGCTATTGATGTGCCACGTGCCAGTCTGTACGACGACGAAAGTCTCCTGTCACTGAGCATGTCCCAGGATGGATTTCCCAGTGCTATTAGTGAGCGATCTGCCACCGATTTGTTACAGGAAAAGCATCGTATTTCTGAGTGGCCTAAGGTAATGGGGTTTGAGTAAAGTTCACAAGAAGCCTCTTGTTTTGCACCACTAAATCCTTGTGACTTAAGGCTCAGTAGTCATGTTGTTTCTGAGACGTTATCCAAGTTAAGGAAAGCATAATGATCTTAAACATGTCATGTTAATTCTTGAGAAAAGAAATCAGTGGGTTTTGGGTCAGATCATTGTTTATCATTAGTTGTCTTTCTTATCAGTCGCATTGCTTTCTTGTTAGATACCTTTCCTTCCTCTTGTGGTTTTTCTTCCTGTGGATGATGGCTGTTTTACCATGCTGTTCAATTAGTGACTAATGCACTTATAGCCTTTCCCTGATTACTTTATTACTTATTTTATTTTGCTTTTAGCACTTTGTTGGTGTGCTGCTTTTCTCTTGAGATCTCTTCTCTCTCTCGCCCCAACCCTAACCCCTGCCCCCACCATTTTCATTTCTCTGTGTGGCTCTTCCTCCTTCCTCCCCATCTCCTTCTTTTCTCCCACTCGGTGTTGGCCATTCGCTGTCTTTTTTGACAGAATGTTTTTTAACTTCCTGGAAAGGCTAGGCAGCTCCTATTTCTAACCAGTTCATGCCTTTCTGAAAGTGTTTTTGTGCACAATTTATTCATTTATTTATTAGTTTACCTCTCCAGTATTGGTACCCTCCATCTTTGAATGGTAAAATTAAAATGGTGGCAGTATCAAGGCCTATGCATGCATGTGCATGTTGATGCATTTTTACCTCAGTAGCTTTATGGTATTAACAGTAAGCTTTTTTTGTTCATATTGAACAGACTTGTCAAAGCGAGTAGGACTGCATTGGCACAGTCAGACATCTGTTGGCTTTGGTAGTACGTTAATTCTTCCATTTAAGTAGGGATGAATACTGAAAATGGATATTGCATTGTGCATTCTTTTCTAAATTGAAATGCACATCAGGAGCCCACATACAATGCCTCCTTGGCATTCATATGCAGAAAGCGCCCGAGTTCCAGAGGGAAAGACACTTGGCACATTCCAGAATCAATCATTCAGGGTTCTTGTAGAGCGCGGCTAATGACCCATTAGGGTATCAAATCGTGGGGGGGTGATTTATAGTTCATTCGATAAGCTGCATGGCCAGGTCAGAGGAAGAGCCACGTCTTGAGGCCCTTTCTGAATTGATGCAGTGAGGGAGATTGCTTGAGATGAAGAAGAGAGTTCTAGGTCTTAGCAGCGAGGATTGAGAAGGATTTTCTTCTGGCTGTGGTCTTGCGGATCTGTGGAATGGTGGCTAGGGCCATGTGGGCGAAGCATAGTTGTCTGGTAGGGATGTAGAAGGCAAGGCGGTAGTTTAAGTATGCGGTTCTGATGTGGAGGGCCTTGTAGGAGTGTTCGAAGAAGTTGGAGGTGATTCTCTTGTTGATTGGAAGCCAGTGGAAGTCTCAGACGTCCAGAGATGTGGAAGCAGCTGCGGATGTCCAGGATAAATCTGGCGGTGAAATTCTGAACTCTTTGCAGGATTTTTTAAATCTTCTGAATGGTGCCGGCATAGAGTGGTTGCCGTAGTCGAGATTGCTGCTGACGAGCGGCTGGGTGACCGTTCTTCTGGATTCTATGGGGTTCAACTTGAAGATCTTTTTGAGCAGGCCGAGCGTGTGGAAGCAGGAGGATGAGATATTGATTTGGTGGTTCATTGAGTGCGAGGAGTCGAGGATGATGCCAAGGGTGCATGGTCAGCTGGTGTGGGGAGGCTCTGAGCCCCCTTCACACCAGGAGTCATCCCAGGCAGAGGGGTTGATTCCCAAAATGAGGACTTCCGTTCTGTCAGAGTTGAGCTTGAGACAGCTGTTCCTTATACAGACGGCAACTGTCTTCATCGCGTTGTGGAAGTTTATCTTTGCAGCTGCAGGTTGTTGGTTAGGGATAGAATCAGTTGGGTGTTGTCAATGTAGGATACAATGTTGAGACCATGATTTCTGACTATGTCTGCAAGCAGGCCCATGTAGATAGTATGGAGGGTGGGGTTCAGGGAGGACCCCTGAGGAACACTGCAGCGGATCTCTATAGGTTTGGATGAGAACGGAGGGAACTGAACTTGCTGGGTGCGACTGGTGAATGTGGGAAGCTGGCCTGGTGTGTGGTGGGCACCTATGGTGTTATCACATTATACCAGGTATCCCCTATTGCTGAAGTGCAGGCAGTGTTTCGGAAGCCAGCGCACTCTAGAGATAGCTGTGGATGAGCTGCCAAGACTTATCAAGGAGACATGCAGAGCTTATGTAATACCACTGTAGTCACGCAGCAGTTACACACATGAAAGAACCACACAATGTTACAAAAATAAAGGCACTTTATTATGGTAACACATATACTAAAATACTGTATAGGAAATACCCACACTGCAGGTAAGCAGTAGTAAATAGTGAAGGCCCTAGGGGGGAGCCAAATCATAGACTAAAAAGTGGAATGTGAAAGGCAGTCCCACACCCAAGGAAGGGGGATCAGCAGAGAGGAGCTGGAGGAACTAGGAACCCCAAGAGGTAAGTACCAGGGTGCCTCCCAGCGACCCGAAGAGAAGAGGTATGTATCTGGTTTTCCCCAAAACATGCAGAAGGACTTTGGGGGAAAAAAACACTGTGTGTAGGAAGTTGGCTCTGTATATACTATCTCAAAGTGAGAGATAGTGTGCAGAGAGTCCAAAGGTTCCCCTTACAGGTTGATAGTGGCAAAATTAGATAATTCTAAAGCTCTATTTTGTGATAGCGTGGTCCAGCAGTAGGCTTATCAGAGGGTAGTGTTAAGCATTTGTTGTACACACACAGGCAATAAATGAGGAACACACGCTCAAAAGAATGCCAGGCCAATAGTTATTATAAAGAAAAATATATTTTCTTAATTTATTTTTAGAACCACAAGGTTCAAATTTGAGGTAAGAACATAAAATGCAAGGTACCTCACACAGGTAAGCATAGAACTTTGATTTAAAACAGTAGTACACACAGTTTTGGTTAAAATGGCAAATAGCTATTTTAAAAGTGGACACAGTGCAAAAATCAACAGTTCCTGGGGGAGGTAAGTTTTGGTTAGTTTCTCAGGTAAGTAAAGCACTTACCGTCAGTCTCCTGGGCATAGACCGTTGAGAGTTCAAGGCAACCCCAAAGCCACAGCATCAGTAACACAGGGCCGCTCAGGTGCAGAGGTCAAAGGAGGGCCCAATACCTATAGGCGCCTATGGAGAACAGGGGTGCTCCGGTTCCAGTCTGCTAGCAGGTAAGTACTTGCCTCCTCGGGGAGCAGACCAAGGGGGTTTTGTAGAGCACTGGGGGGCAGGAGGGGGCCCACACAAGCACACAAAACACACCCTCAGCGGCACAGGGGCAGCCGGGTGCAGTGTGCAAAGTTGGTGTCCGGTTTGCTTTAGAAATCAATGTAGGGAACCAGGGGTCACTCTGGCGATGCATGCAGGGCACAGGGGGCTTCTTGGGCCAGCCACCGACTGGACTAGGATGAGGGCTGCCTGCTGGTCACTACTGTACTGGTAGGTGGTTCCTCTCGGTCCTGGGGGCTGCAGGTGCAGTGCTTGGTCCAGGCGTCGGGCTCCTTTGTTACCCGGCAGTGGCGGTCAGAAGGAGTGTAAGGAAATGCCTTCCTTGGCATGGTTACCCCCTGACTTTTTACCTTTGTTGATGCCAGTTATGATTGAAAGTGTGCTGGGACCCTGCTAACCAGGCCCCCGCCCCAGTGTTCTTTCCCTAAACTGTACCTTTTTCCCACAATTGGCACAGCCCTGGCACACAGATAAGTCCCTTGTAAATGGTACCCCTGGTACCAAGGGCCCTGTTGCCAGGGAAGGGCTCTAAGGGCTGCAGCATGTCTTATGCCACCCCCCTCACTCAGCACATGCACACTGCCTCACAGCTTGTGTGTGCTGGTGGGGAGAAAATGACTAAGTCGACATGGCACTCCCCTCAGGGTGCCATGTTCTCAACCCCCTGCCTGTGGCATAGGTAAGTCACCCCTATAGCAGGCCTTTCAGCCCTAAGGCAGGGTGCACTATACCACAGGGTGAGGGCTTATGTGCATGAGATATGTGCAGTGTCTAAGCAAAAACCTAGACATTGTAAGTGCAGGGTAGCCATAAGAGTATATGGTCTGGGAGTTTGTCAAACACGAACTCCACAGTTCCATAATGGCTACACTGAAAACTAGGAAGTTTGGTATCCAACTTCTCAGCATAATAAATGCACACTGATGCCAGTGTGCAATTTATTGTAACATACACCCAGAGTGCATCTTAGAGATGCCCCCTGAATACCTACCCGACTTCTAGTGTAGGCTGCCCAGTTTCTGCCAGCCTGTCACACACCAGACATGTTGCTGGCCACATGGGGAGAGTGCCTTTGTCACTCTGTAGCCAGGAACAAAGCCTGTACTGGGTGGAGGTGCTTCTCGCCTCCCCCTGCAGGAACTGTAACACCTGACGGTGAGCCTCAAAGGCTCACCCCCTTTGTTACAGCACCACAGGGCATCCCAGCTAGTGGAGATGCCCGCCCCTCCGGCCACTGCCCCCACTTTTGGCGGCAAGGCTGGAGTAGATAATGAGAAAAACAAGGAGTCGTCACCCACCAGTCAGGACAAGCCCCTAAGGTGTCCCGAGCTGAGGTGACCCCTGCCTTGAGAAATCCTCCATTTTGAGTTTGGAGGATTCCCCCAATAGGATTAGGGATGTGCCCCCCTCCCCACAGGGAGGAGGCACAAAGAGGGTGTAGCCACCCTCAAGGACAGTAGCCATTGGCTACTGCCCTCCCAGACCTAAACACACCCCTAAATTCAGTATTTAGGGGCTCCCTAGATCCCAGTAAATCAGATTCCTGCAACCTGAAGAAATAAGGACTGCTGACCTACAAGCCTGCAGAGAAGGAGGAAGACGACAAATACTTTGGCCCCAGCCCTACCGGCCTGTCTCCAACTTCGAAAACCTGCCCTAGCGACGCATCCGACAGGGACCAGCAACCGCTTAAGCCGCAGAGGACTGCCCTGGACTAAAGGACCAAGAAACTCCTGTGAACCGCGGCCCTGTTCAAAACCAGCTACTTCTTTGCCACAAAGAAGCAACTTACAAAGACTGCATGTTTCCCGCCGGAAGCATGAGACTTCTCACTCTGCACCCGACGCCCCCGGCTTGAGATCCAGAGAATAAACACCTCAGGGAGGACTCCCTGGCGACTGCGAGCCCATGAGTAACCAGAGACGACCCCCCTGAGCCCCCACAGCTACGTCTGCAGAGAGAATCCAGAGGCTCCCCCTGACCGCGACTGCATGTTACAAGGGACCCGACCCTGGAACCAACACTGCACCCGCAGCCCCCAGGACCTGAAGGAACTGAACTTTGACACAGAAGTGACCCGCAGGCGACCCTCTGCCTTGCGCAGGTGGTGGCTGTCCCGAGAAGCCCCCCCTGTGCCTGCCTGCAACGCTAGAGTGACCCACGGGTCCCTCCATTGTTTCCTACCTGAAACCAGATGCCTGCTTTGCACACTGCACCCGCTGCCCCTGTGCCGCTGAGGGTGTGTTTTGTGTGCCTACTTGTGTTCTCCCCCACCAGAGCTCAACAAAACCCCCCTGGTCTGCCCCCCGAGGACGCAGGTACTTACCTGCTGGTAGACTGGAACCGGAGCACCTCTGTTCTCAATAGGTGCCTGTGTTTTGGGCACCTCTTTGACCTCTGCACCTGACTGGCCCTGAGCTGCTGGTGTGGTAACTTTGGGGTTGCCTTGAACCCCCAACGGTCGGCTGCCTATGCCCCAGAACTGAGACTTGTAAATGTTTTACTTACCTCCTAATCAAACCTTTACTTACCTCCCCCAGGAACTGTTGATTTTTGCAGTGTCCACTTTGAAAATAGGTTATTGCCATTTTTACAAAGACTGTATATGATATTGCTTTTATTCAAAGTTCCTAAAGTATCTAAGTGAAGTACCTTACATTTAAAGTGTTTAATATAAATCTTGAACCTGTGGTTCTTAAAGTAAACTAAGAAAAGATTTGTTTCTATATAAAAAAAAAAATATTGGCCTGGAGTAAGTCTTTGAGTGTGTGTTCCTCATTTATTGCCTGTGTGTGTACAACAAATGCTTAACACTACCCTCTGATAAGCCTACTGCTCGACCACACTACCACAAAATAGAGCATTAGAATTATCTACTTTTGCCACTATCTTACCTCTAAGGGGAACCCTTGGACTCTCTGCACACTATTTCTCACTTTGAAACAGTATGTTCGATGGCATCTGTCGCTGTAGATACGCATGTTCTGCAATAGCTCGCCATCTGGTGTTGGGCCGGAGTGTTACAAGTTGTTTTTCTTCGAAGAAGTCTTTCGAGTCACGGGACCGAGTGACTCCTCCTTTTGTCTCCATTGCGCATGGGCGTCGACTCCATCTTCGATTGTTTTTTTTCCGCCATCGGGTTCGGACGTGTTCCTGTCGCTCCGAGTTTCGGAACGGAAAAAATAGTTAATTTCGGAAGATTTTCGTCGGTATTGTTGCGTTCGGGATCGGCGTACTTAGATTCCACACCGCATCGAAGATCGAAGAGCTCCGGTGCCCTTCGGGTAGTTTTTCGATCCTCCGTCGGGGCCTGGTCGGCCCGACCGCGTGCTGAAGAACGCCGATGGAACGGACCCCGTTCCGTTTCTGCCCCAAATGCCACAATAAATACCCCTACACAGACCAACACTTGGTCTGCAACCTGTGCCTGTCACCTGAGCACAGCGAAGACACCTGCGAGGCCTGTCGTGCGTTCCGGTCCCGAAAAACACTCCGAGACCGTCGAGCCAGAAGACTTCAAATGGCCTCCGCACCGACAGCCCAACGGGAGTTCGAGGAACAAGAAGAGGAAGGTACCTTCTCGATCCAAGACTCCGACTCCAAAGGATTCGACGATACACAAACCGTGAGTAAGACGTCGAAAACCACACAAAGAAACATTTACAAGGCCCAGGGGACGCCACTGCCACCAGGCCATGGCTCGACCCATAAATTCGGTGACCGACCGTCGGCACCGAAAAAGGCCCAAACAGTGCCGAGATCGTCCGACTCCGGTCGAGACACCGGCACGCAGCCTTCTCGGGACCGAGAAAGTGCTGGAGACAAGCCTCGACACCGAGATGCCGGTGTGGACACGGCTCGACGCCGAGACAGCGGCACCGAAACAGATCGACGCCGAGAGGTTTCGGCCCCGAAAAGGAAAAAAGTCACCTCGGAGCCGAAAAAACACGCAGACAAAGTTTCGATGCCGAAACAAACTGCAAGCGACCCAGCTTCAGGCTCTTATACAGAAGAGCACTCGCTAACCTCCCAAATGCAAAAGCATAGGTTTGAGGAAGAGCTACAAGCACCTGGATGTGGACCATACGCAAAAGCGTATCTTCATTCAGCAGGGGACAGGAAAAATAAGCACCCTTCCCCCCATTAGGAGAAAGAGAAGGTTGGAGTTCCAGACGGAACAAGCACCACAACCAAAAGTGGTGAAAAGAGTTACACCACCACCCTCTCCTCCGCCCGTGATTAACGTTTCACCAGCACAAACGCCATCACACTCCCCAGCTCACACCACCATGAGCCAGGGTGACCAAGATCAGGACGCATGGGACCTATACGACGCCCCAGTGTCAGATAACAGCCCGGAGGCATACCCTACAAAACCATCTCCACCAGAAGACAGCACCGCGTACTCTCAGGTGGTGGCTAGAGCAGCACAATTTCACAACGTAAGCCTCCACTCAGAACAGGTCGAGGATGATTTCTTGTTCAACACACTCTCTTCCACCCACAGCTCCTACCAAAGCCTGCCTATGCTCCCTGGTATGCTCCGGCACGCAAAAGACATATTTAAGGACCCGGTCAAAAGTAGGGCAATCACACCAAGGGTGGGAAAAAAAGTATAAGCCGCCTCCTACGGACCCGGTTTTCATCACAACACAGCTGCCACCAGACTCTGTTGTTGTAGGAGCAGCTAGGAAAAGGGCCAACTCTCACACATCTGGAGATGCACCACCCCCAGATAAAGAAAGCCGCAAGTTCGATGCAGCTGGTAAGAGAGTCGCAGCACAAGCTGCAAACCAGTGGCGCATCGCGAACTCCCAGGCACTACTTGCGCGCTATGACAGAGCCCACTGGGACGAGATGCAACATCTCATTGAACATCTGCCCAAAGACTTCCAAAATAGGGCAAAACAAGTGGTTGAGGAGGGACAGACCATCTCCAACAACCAGATACGTTCCTCCATGGACGCTGCAGATACAGCTGCACGGACAATTAATACATCTGTAACTATCAGAAGGCATGCATGGCTCCGAACGTCTGGATTTAAACCAGAGATTCAACAAGCAGTTCTCAATATGCCTTTTAATGAAAAAGAACTGTTCGGTCCAGAAGTGGACACAGCGATTGAGAAACTCAAAAAAGATACGGACACTGCCAAAGCCATGGGCGCACTCTACTCCCCGCAGAGCAGAGGGAATTACAGCACATTCCGTAAAACGCCCTTTCGAGGGGGGTTTCGGGGTCAAAGCACACAAGCCAGCACCTCACAAGCAACACCGTCCACTTACCAGGGACAGTATAGAGGAGGTTTTCGGGGACAATATAGAGGAGGGCAATTCCCTAGAAATAGAGGGAGATTTCAAAGCCCCAAAACCCCTACTACTAAACAATGACTCACATGTCACTCACCCCCTCCACACAACACCAGTGGGGGGAAGAATAGGTCATTATTACAAAGCATGGGAGGAAATCACTACAGACACTTGGGTTCTAGCAATTATCCAACATGGTTATTGCATAGAATTTCTACAATTCCCTCCAAACATACCACCAAAAGCACAAAATTTAACAACACACCATTCCAATCTCCTGGAGATAGAAGTGCAGGCACTATTGCAAAAGAATGCAATCGAATTAGTGCCAAACACACAAATAAACACAGGAGTTTACTCACTGTACTTTCTGATACCAAAGAAGGACAAAACGCTGAGACCAATCCTAGACCTCAGAGTAGTGAACACTTTCATCAAATCAGACCACTTCCACATGGTCACACTACAAGAAGTATTGCCATTGCTAAAACTGCACGACTACATGGCAACTTTAGACCTCAAGGATGCTTATTTCCATATACCAATACACCCATCGCACAGGAAATACCTAAGGTTTGTATTCAAAGGAATACATTACCAATTCAAGGTACTGCCTTTCGGATTAACAACCGCACCAAGAGTTTTTACCAAATGTCTAGCAGTAGTCGCAGCACACATAAGAAGGCAGCAAATACATGTGTTCCCATATCTAGACGACTGGCTAATCAAGGCCCATTCGTTAATAGAGTGCTCAAATCACACAAATCATATCATACAAACCCTCTTCAAACTAGGGTTCACCGTCAATTTCACAAAATCCAAAATTCTGCCACGCAAGGTACAACAATACCTGGGAGCCATAATAGACACATCAAAAGGAGTAGCCACTCCAAGTCCACAAAGAATTCAAAATTTCAACACCATCATACAACGCATGTATCCAACACAAAAGATACAGGCAAAGATGGTATTACAACTCCTAGGCATGATGTCATCATGCATAGCCATTGTCCCAAACGCAAGACTGCACATGAGGCCCTTACAACAATGCCTAGCATCACAGTGGTCTCAAGCACAGGGTCACCTTCTAGATCTGGTGTTAATAGACCGCCAAACTTACCTCTCGCTTCTGTGGTGGAACAACATAAATTTAAACAAGGGGCGGCCTTTCCAAGACCCAGTGCCACAATACGTAATATCAACAGATGCTTCCATGACAGGGTGGGGAGCACACCTCAATCAACACAGCATACAAGGACAATGGAACGTACATCAAACAAAACTGCCTATCAATCACCTAGAACTTCTAGCAGTTTTTCAAGCACTAAAAGCTTTCCAACCAATAATAGTTCACAAATACATTCTCGTCAAAACAGACAACATGACAACAATGTATTATCTAAACAAGCAGGGAGGGACGCACTCCACGCAGTTAAGCCTGCTAGCACAAAAAATTTGGCATTGGGCAACTCACAACCAAATTCGCCTAATTGCACAGTTTATACCAGGGATACAAAATTAACTCGCAGACAATCTCTCTCGAGATCACCAACAGGTCCACGAATGGGAAATTCACCCCCAAATACTGAACACTTATTTCAAACTCTGGGGAACACCTCAAATAGACTTGTTTGCGACAAAGGAGAACGCAAAATGCCAAAACTTCGCATCCAGATACCCAATCAAACAATCCCAAGGCAATGCCCTATGGATGAACTGGTCAGGGATATTTGCTTACGCTTTTCCTCCTCTCCCTCTCCTTCCTTACCTGGTAAACAAACTCAGTCAAAGCAAACTCAAACTCATATTGATAGCACCAACTTGGGCAAGGCAACCCTGGTACACAACGCTGCTAGACCTATCAGTGGTACCCTGCATCAAATTGCCCAACAGGCCAGATCTGTTGACACAGCACAACCAAAAGATCAGACACCCAGATCCAGCATCGCTGAATCTAGCAATCTGGCTCCTGAAATCCTAGAATTCGGGCACTTACAACTTACCCAAGAATGTATGGAAGTCATAAAACAAGCAAGAAGGCCATCCACCAGGCACTGCTATGCAAGTAAATGGAAGAGGTTTGTTTGCTACTGCCATATTAATCAAATACAACCATTACACACAACTCCAGAACATGTAGTGGGTTCCTTGCTTCACTTACAAAAATCTAACCTAGCTTTCTCTTCCATTAAGATTCACCTTGCAGCAATATCTGCATACCTGCAGACTACCTATTCAACTTCCCTATATAAAATACCAGTCATTAAAGCATTCATGGAGGGCCTTAGGAGAATTATACCACCAAGAACACTACCTGTTCCTTCATGGAACCTAAATGTTGTCCTAACTAGACTTATGGGTCCACCTTTTGAACCCATGCACTCCTGCGACATACAGTTCCTAACCTGGAAGGTGGCATTTCTCATCGCCATTACTTCCCTGAGAAGAGTAAGCGAGATTCAGGCGTTTACTATACAGGAACCTTTTATACAACTACACAAAAATAAAGTCGTCCTAAGGACCAATCCTAAATTTTTGCCAAAGCTTATTTCACCGTTCCATCTAAATCAAACAGTGGAACTTCCAGTGTTCTTTCCACAGCCAGATACCGTAGCTGAAAGGGCACTACATACATTAGATGTCAAAAGAGCATTAATGTATTACATTGACAGAACAAAGAACATCAGAAAGACTAAACAACTCTTTATTGCATTTCAAAAACCTCATGCAGGAAACCCAATTTCAAAACAAGGTATAGCCAGATGGATAGTTAAATGCATCCAAATCTGCTACCTTAAAGCTAAACGACAGCTGCCCATTACACCAAGGGCACACTCAACCAGAAAGAAAGGTGCTACCATGGCCTTTCTAGGAAACATCCCAATGCAAGAAATATGTAAGGCAGCCACATGGTCTACGCCTCACACATTCACCAAGCACTACTGTGTAGACGTGTTATCCGCACAACAAGCCACAGTAGGTCAAGCTGTATTAAGGACATTATTTCAGACTACTTCCACTCCTACAGGCTGATCCACCGCTTTTGGGGAAATAACTGCTTACTAGCCTATGCAGAACATGCGTATCTACAGCGACAGATGCCATCGAACTGAAAATGTCACTTACCCAGTGTACATCTGTTCGTGGCATCAGTCGCATTAGATTCGCATGTGCCCACCCGCCTCCCCGGGAGCCTGTAGCAGTTTGGAAGTTACCTTCAATTATTTATATATGTATCATCTCAACCTTAAATAGGTGCATACTTAGTCACTCCATTGCATGGGCACTATTACTACAATTCAACTCCTACCTCACCCTCTGCGGGGAAAAACAATCGAAGATGGAGTCGACGCCCATGCGCAATGGAGACAAAAGGAGGAGTCACTCGGTCCCGTGACTCGAAAGACTTCTTCGAAGAAAAACAACTTGTAACACTCCGGCCCAACACCAGATGGCGAGCTATTGCAGAACATGCGAATCTACTGCGACTGATGCCACGAACAGATGTACACTGGGTAAGTGACATTTTCAATACATAGCCAGCTTCCTACATAGGCTGACCAGTTTCTGCCAGCCTGCCACAACCAGACAAGTTTCTGGCCACATGGGGTGAGTTCCTTTGTCACTCTGTGGCCAGGAACAAAGTCTGTACTGGGTGGAGGTGCTTCTCACCTTCCCCTGGAGGAACTGTAGCTCCTGGCAGTGAGCCTCAAAGGCTCATGCCTTTTGTTACAGCACCCCAGGGCATCCACGCTAGTGTAGATGCCTGCCTCTCCGGCCACTGCCCCCACTTTTGGCAGCAAGGCTGGAGGAGATAATGAAGAAAAGCAGGAGCCACCCACCAGTCAGGACAGCCCCTAAGGTGCCCTGAGCTGAGGTGACGCCTGCCTTTATAAATCCTCCATCTTGAGATTGGAGGATTCCCCCAATAGGAATAGGGATATGCCCCCCTCCCCTCAGGGGGGAGGCACAAAGAGGGTGTAGCCACCCTCCAGGACAGTAGCCATTGGCTACTGCCCCCCCAGACCTAAACACACTCCTAAATTTAGTATTTAGGGGCGACTCTGAACCAAGGAAATCAGATTCCTGCAACCTGAAGAAAGGAGGACTGCTGACCTGAAAGCCCTGCTGAAACGACAGACGCACCAATTGATTTGGCCCCAGCCCTACTGGCCTGTCTCCAGACTCAAAGAACCTGCACAGTGACTCATCCGACCGGGACCAGCGACTTTTGAGGACTGCCCTGAACCTGAAGGACCAAGAAACTCCTGGGAACAGCGGCACTGTTACAAAACAGCAACAACTTTGCAACTTTTTAGCAACTTCCAAAGAACTCTCTTCCCGCCTGAAGCGTGAGACATCTCCCTCTGTACCCGACGCCCCGGCTATAGCTCCAGAGAACTAACACAGCAGAGAGGACTCCCAGACGACTAGGACGATGTGAGTAACCTGAGTCAACCCCCGCACCCTCACACCCCCACCTGCAGAGAGGATCCAGAGGCTCCCCATAACCACGACTGCCTGGTAACAAGGAACCCGACGCCTGGACCAAGAACTGCACCCGCATGCCTCAGGACCGAGAGGAACCACCTTCCAGTGCAGGCGTGACCAGCAGGCGGCCTTCTCCCTAGCCCAGTGGGTGGCTGGCCCAAGAAGCCCCCCCTGTGTCCTGCCTGCATCGCCTAAGTGACCCCGGGGGTCCCTCCTTTGCTTTCAATAGCAAACCCGACGCCTACTTAGCACACTGCCCCCGGCCGCCCCTGTGCCACTTAGGGTGTGTTTTGTGTGCCTGTTTGTGCCCTTCCCCAGTGCTCTACAAAACCCTCCTGATCTGCTCCCTGAGGACGCATGTACTTACTTGTAAGCAAACTAGGACCGGAGCACCCCTGTTCTTCATAGGCGCCTATGTGTTTTTTGGCCCTTCTTTGACCTCTGCACCTGACCGTCCCTGTGTTGCTAGTGCAGTGGCTTTGGGGTTGCCTTGAACCCTCAACGGTGGGCTGCCTATGCCCAGGAGACTGACTGTGTAAGTGCCTTACTTACCTGAGAAACTTAACCAAACTTACCTCCCCCAGGAACTGTTGAGTTTTGCACTGTGTCCACTTTTAAAATAGCTTATTTCCATTTTTACTATAACTGTGTGTACTACTGCTTTGATTCAAGTGTCTATACTTACCTGGGTGAAGTACTTTGCATTTTATGCACTTCCCTCAAATCTTGAATCTTGTGGTTCTAAAATAAATTATGAAAAGATATTTTTCTATATAAAAAACTATTGGCCTGGAGTAAGTCTTTGAGTGTGTGTTCCTCATTAATTGCCTGTGTGTGTACAACAAATGCTTAACAGTACCCTCTGATAAGCCTACTGCTCGGCCACACTACCACAAAATAACTGGCATCAACAAAAGGCAAAAAGTTATGGGGTAACCATGCCAAGGGAGGCATTTTCCTACACTGTGCAAGACCTAGATCAGACTGAAAGAAACCAAAGGTTGATCCTGACAGAAGACAACCTACAAAAGAAGGGAACCAAGTCCAGTTCGTTAGAGAGTGTCCGGCTGTGGCAGGAGCCACTACTCATCCTTTTGCGTATGCAGGACCAGGTCGACATTGGATGAAGAAAGTCAGCAATGCAGCACAGGAGTAGAGGAGTTCCAGAAGTGATGCAAGTGACGTCCCATGTCGGCGGGCGTGATGCAATCACTGGTGCTGGAAAATCAACCAACTAGCCTTGGCAAATGCAAGAGTATGAGAAGCCAGTTTTGGAAGGCTGAAGAAGACCAGCAAGGCCCAGGTGACTCAACCCAAGGAGGGTAAGTCAAGGTGAACCTCAGCACTTTTGAGAGTCACAAGAAGAGGAGGGATCCCCCGCAGACGACCAACGGGCAGCAGGCACAGGTGTTGCAGTAAGGCCCACTCAGCACACCTGAAGAAGCGTCCCATGCCGCTGGAGAAGCAGGCAGGAGACTGTATGTTGCAGGAAGAAGTGCTGGAGGTCATGGCTACACAGAGCCGGTAGATCCCTTGGAGGAGGAACAAACAGCCAAGGTAGATGCAAGAGTCGCTGTGCACAGGGGTACCGTCCTGCAATTAGAGGCAAGGGCTTACTGTCTTCCAAGTTGGACAGCTGGCAGAGAGGACCAATGGGACCACTCCAGACCACCACCTGTGAAGCAGGATCCATGCAGTTCCAGAGGAGAGAGGATCCATGCGGCCGGTCGTCGTTGCAGTTGCCACCTGCGGATGCAGGGGAGTGACCCCTTCACTCCAAGGGAGATTCCTTCTTACTACTTGTGCAAGCTGAAGACTTGTTGCCCTCAAACGATGCACAGCCAGGGAAATGTTGCAGTTGCTGGAAGGAGCCGGAGAAACAATGTTGCAAAGCAAATTCGTCACTGGACTTGCAGATTGTCGGTTCCTGGAGGGACCAGTTGCAGAAGATGAAGTAAACGATTCAGAGGAGTCCTGCTGGAATCTTGCACGTCGAATCTGACGACCCACCCAAGAGAAAGACCCTAAATAGCCCAGGAAGGGGTAATGATCACCTAGCAGAATGACCAAATAACAGGAGGGGGCTGTGATGTCACCTGCCTGACCTGGCCACTCAGATGCTCCGTGGGGCCCTCTGCCCACCTTTGAATTTGCAATGGCAGAATCAAATGGTCACCTGAAGGAGTTCTGGGCGCCACTCTTGGGGTGGTGATGGACAGGGGAGTGTTGTAGTTGGACTCTTGCTCTAGGCAAGACTGCTGGTTTAAGGATGGACAGTACTTATGGTCGTAGGTGACTATGCCAGTCCTTCAACAACTCACAACTGTCATCCAAACCCTCCCAGGTCACAAGCAGCGCCTCGCCAGAAACCCAAACAGTAAAAGGTGATTTTTGGCAGCCTTTGCGCATGGACTGGAGTGTGACATCTCAGGGAGTGTTGTGGTTAAACTGAGATTACCCCTTTCTCACATAAACACCATGTCTCAATCAAACACAGGCAATAGAGAAGATGCAATAAAGTTTCAATAGGTTTTATTTAGCAAAACTGCAGTCGGCGATAAGTTGCATGGGCCGCAATGATTGGGATAATGAAAAGTGCAAGAAACAGAATCTTAAAGACAATAGTTCTTAATACAAAGACCCGCAGCACTTTGAAGTAACATGAGGTGTTGAAAATGTGAAATATGTCCCAATACCCTAGCATAATGAACCTGACCCCTAACCTAAAGGAGAGATAGGTGTGTTAAACCTAATCTGCCAATGCCATGTCCATGAGAAGAACCCCCAACCATTGTTACGTTGGCATGAGGTCTCTAGCTCAGACTCTGTTGGGACACGAAGACTGGGTCAGCATCAAGGCGACATGCAGCATTGATAGCAGCGATGGCATCTGGTCGGAATCCCTCTGACTGTTTAAGTGAGGAGTATTTATACAGATCTGCTTGGACCCCTGACGTAGGTCTGTTCCCAAACAATAGAGAACGAGGCATGTTTGGGACAGTGATTTATATAAACAATTCCCTCGAACGCTGAAAAGGGAAAGTACCTAATGTGACCACCTACAGTTTTTGTCGCTTGATATTGACACCTTAGCGCAGTGGCACTGATAACACAAACCAAAACATAGGCCTAACTGAAAAACAAGGCAGCCATCTGAAGAGTTAATAAAATAAATGCTCTGAAACAGAGCAAGCTAAGTAGGGTAAAAGTCACTAGGTGACGGGGGCATGAGTCTGCAAGCCAAAGGCTAAATTACCTCCTGTATCCCACTAAAACTAGGGTTCACTACAACCTCCCCATTGCCTTAACAAGTATGACGCCATAACTTGACGTCACCGAAGGTGAATAAATCCAAATGCAAAAAATGCTCTGGACTAGAAGCTAAAGCATAAAGTAGATAAAAAAATCACATTTAAAAATGTGATAAAATCAGTAGCTAATACAAAGAGTTATAATGTCGACCATGACAAGCACAGCAGGCCAAAGTAAGGGCATTAAATGCAAACTTTGAGTTTGGTATAATAAGGCAATCATCAAATATTTCTAACAGTAGTCATGATCTTAAAGAGCATCTTTGAAGCCATCGAATGGAAAGGACCTCAGGAAAGAGGTCACATCATCAGATGTTAGATCAATCACAGGATGGGCAGACGGATCAGTGGAGCAGTAGTGCGTAGTAGTCTCTTGTGGAGGTCCACCTGCAGTAGTGGCATCCCCCATAGTGCCAAGAGCCAACTCGTTCAACAAGGAAGGCTCATAAGTGGCCTCACGAATCAGCCTTAGTCTCAAGGGGCATGACTGTGAATGAACATCATCGGGGACATCAGCAATTCTTGGTCCACAGGAGGCACTGATGTAACAGCACGACACACTGTAGGCAAGTATTTGAAGAGGCACCATACGCAGCGAAAGACTGGTTGCACTCACCATAGGAGTGATTGGAATGACAGTGACCAATCATGCTCCAATTCCTCCAGCAAGGAAGCATCGAAGACCTGAACCATGCATCAAAGTCCACCAAGACTATCTGCGGAGTACCCCAGGGATCCTCACTCAGCCCCACCCTCTTCAATGTCTACATGGCTCCGCTCGCCTACATCGTCTCCTACGCAGATGATGTTCAGCTCATCCTCTGTCACGAAGGACCCCGCTACCACCAAGAACAACCTCCACACCGGACTCCACACCATCGCCAACTGGATGAAAGCAAGCCACCTCAAGCTGAATTCAGAAAAGACCGATATCATCATCTTTGGCCCCAACAGGTTAGCGTGGGATGACTCCTGGTGGCCTGCCATTCTGGAGTTGCCCCCAACGCCCACCACCCACGCACACAACCTCGGTTTCATACCGGACTCTTCGCTCTCCATGAGCCAGCAAGTTAACGCCATCTCGTCCTCCTGCTTCAACACCCTTTGAATGCTCCAAAAGACCTTCAGGTGGATTCCCGTGGAAACCAAAAGAACGGTCACCCACGCCCTTGTCAGCAGCAGACTGGACTACGGCAACACCTTCTACGTGGGAACAACGGTCAAGCTCCAGAAAAAACTCCAGCACATCCAGAACGCCTCAGCGCGTCTCATCCTCAACCTCCCTCACCACGAACCCATCTCAGCCCACCTCAGAGACCTCAACTGGCTACCCGTCAACAAAAGGATAGTCTTCAAACTCCTAATCCACGCTCACAAAGCTCTCCACGACACAGGACCAGCCTACCTCAATGATCGTCTGAACTTCCACAACCCGACACGCCAGCTCCGCTAACCTTGCCCTCACAACAGGCCCCTGCATACACCGTACCACAACCGGCGGGAGATCCTTCTCCCACCTCGCTGCAAAAACCTGGAACTCCCTCCCCACCAACCTACTTATGACCCAGGACCTCCCGACCTTCAGGAAGCGCCTCAAGACCCGTCTCTTCGGGCAGTAACACACCCCCTCTAAAAGCCCCCCCCATCCTTCCCCAGTGCCTGGAGACGCTTCTGGGTGAGTAGCGCGCTTAACAAATTATTGATTGATTGATGCGTTGACTGCCCAGTTGAGCTGTGGCAGCAGCTCCGTTGCGTAGCTCAAAAGACACACTGCAAATCAGAAGAAATAGCAGTAGTATTCCGCCAGTTAGTGTCAAAATTATAGGAAAGCTACCAAACACACTTAGAGTGAATGGATGGCCGATAGGATGACTCCGAAGACAGTATGGAAGATGGATACAAATCCAGATCCAACAACCTTAAAGAAGTAGACAATCCCAGTAGTGCTCGAGGCGTTGAATTCTGGATACCAGCTCTCCAAAGTGCTTTGGGAACTTGGTATTTAATAGGGATTGTATCTTGGTGGTTGATCTCGCTATCTGGAGAGCATACGTCTCGCTAGCTTATGTCAACGCGACTTGTTTTTGGGACAGTAGCGCCTTTACTCTGCTCAGCTTGTCACAATTTATATTAACAGTCTCAATCTGAGGCTATATTTCTGATACTTTTATCTCTCGTGTGGGGGGGGAATAAAACTTGTCCACAACACGTAATGTCCTCGGAGACTGAAATTGGGTAGGCAATGCCTGGTCGCATACCACAACAGCTTTGGTCGCTCAGCACCACATAACTTCCAATCCAAAGTACAAAAAATGCTGGTCGAATCAAAGGGACAGGAGTACCCTAAAAAAAAAAGGCCAAGTTTGCAGCCCCGCATTGCAAAGGCCATGAAGGAACACCTGCTTGCAGATCATTGAATGACTAACAGCAGTTGCACATTCTCTTCTGCTAAGAAAGACCTCTGTTTCGCCGTTCAGACATTTGTAATCAAAGGGCAACTCCCACTCTTCTGTAATATAGATATCACCTAGTCGCTCGTACATGCCCACGGCAAGATGTTTCAGGCATTTTGAAAAGTGCAAATGGACAGATTAATGATACCATGTAGGAGCCATACTGTAGAAGGACTCTCTGCAGCTGTGAAAGGCAACTTTTCTCTGTGTGAAGCATGGTGAAACCCGCTTCTCTATTAGCCATTGTCTGTTGCCCTGGATAAATTAAAAGCGGTGAACAATTCACTACTGTTAATGAACTTCCATGGAATTCGGTCATTTTTCAATGTCTGTAATGTCCAACCTAACTGCGTGATAGAACACAGCTGACTTGTCCATGATATAAAAGGGACATGTCTGACTGAATAATATCAATTGCAGGTGACACTGTTTGTTAGGGAATAAATCCTGGTGGATAGAGTGTTCATGCCTTTATCGACAATAGCTCTAAAGCCTTTTCTAAGTTTTCCTTATCTATTTGCCTTAAACGCGCAGCAGCTTTATCTGAGAAAGCTTCCAGATTTCATTATACATAGCATAAATGAATGTTTTAGAGCGTTGCTTCCTAGGATCCAACAAAAACCTATGTAATAAATCTTCAGAATGAGTGTGAATATGTTCTTTTACTGCGGCTAACGTGGTAGACTGTACCCATTGTTGGCACAGTTTACCCACACTGTATGTAGTAACTATACCCGTGTGCTGACCCGAGACGAAGCAAGGGTCTGGCCGGCTAATCTTGAACCCCCCCTGAGGAATTCTAAAAACAAGCCTTACATCTATTGGTGTCTATTTGCCAAATCAACCAACTGTCAGGACTAGAAAGTGAAGAATTATAATTACCAGCCTGAACCTTTGCATCTAGCTCTTCCTCAGTGACATTCAGGAAGAATCGTCAATCATGCATCTTTGCCGGTGTGGGTATACTGGGCGCGTTCATTGCTTTTATTTTTGCTAACCCCAGGCAGGATGTCTGAATGGTATAATTTAAAAAGATTATTTGCACAGGAAACAGGCTTGCTCTAAATAAAGCTTCCCTACCCTGTATTTCTGTTCCCCATACACTCTAAGTCAACAGTGTTCTTACAGTCTTCGTAACCTTCAACTGCAAGACAGGAAACAAAGGAGTCTGAATAAATCAGTTTTGGGTCGGTTAGCAAAATCTTCCTAATTTTGGAAGGAGGGAACTTGAAATGATATGATTTAGGATCTTTTGTGGCATGCCCAGAAAAAAGTACATTTATCTGTATAAAGTTTTGGGCTTCCCACAAGTGGTGTTGAACAGTGTTCCCACTGTGTGTAGTTAAGTACTGGTCTGTCCAGTGGCATGGTGCAAGTAGTAATGTCCCAAGTTACTGCAGGAGAGCTTTTCCCCATAATTCATTGTATGTCTATATACATCATCACTTTAAAACACTGAATAGTCCTTCATTTCAGTTAACATAGAATCAACTGTCTGGATATCCCAATCATCAGATACAACACCAGGTGTAATTACATCAGTCATATAAATGTTGAATACATATGGAATTTGAATGACCTCAGTAGGCCCGTATATAGCAAATGGAATGTTGTCCCACACAATCCCATCAGGAATTTGGTATAGCTGAAATGTTCACAAGGGACAAGTCTCTTCGGACCTTATGTGAGGAATGATATGGAGTTAAGACTTCATCCACAAGTTCAACTGAGGAGCGTTCCGGAAGGTAATGACCATTTATGAGTAAAAAGAAAATGGTCACGAAAAAATGCAAAAAAATGTCAGGCAGAAAGATCAATAGTTCCATGGGTGAATTAAATAGTTATTTTTAAGCCATCGGTACAGGTCTTGTGTTTTTGAAACATTTTCAATTACTGTAGTGGATGAGTCTGAAGAAAAATCAATGAAATAACCAGAAGCAGTCTCTGCAAACGCAGGAGCATTACTGGTGGATGTATCCACTTTGCGTGGAGGCTCATAGATGTTGTCAGTCTGTGTAGTGTTGGTATAGAAAACAGCCAAATCTTGGACAGGTACTGTTGTTGAAGTGGTAACTGGAATCAGCAAGAGCTCATTTTCTACCCTCCCCACAATCATGGAGGTATTTGTAGCATTGTTGGACATTGTTGTGTAGTCCAAAGTAGTGTTACTATTTCTACTTTGAAGAGGTATGTCCTGTTGGGTAGTGAGAGGGGACCGGGAACTACCCAAGGGACCTCTGGGTCTGCTGTGCAGGATCGGCCACATGGTGAAGTTTGACGTCGTCAGTGGAAATGAATCTGTTTCCTTTGGAACCAGGCAGCGGTGGTAGGATGACCATTCTGGTACCTTGTACTCCCAGGGCTGGGACAGGTGCTCTGTAGGATGGACCAAATTCCTTCTTCACAGTGATGTTCTCACGAACAAGATTCCCGACTTTAGGAATCCAGCCAGTGGAAGTTGTTGGTAAATCCCTTATTCCTAAGGTGGCAGCACTGGGGGATGATTTATCATCACGAAATTGCTGAAGCTCCTGTAAGACAGTGAGACGTTCATTTATGTCAAAAGGTATGTCTCCTGCCACCAAACCAGGGCCATCAAGATCTGTGACATACATAGGTATACCAAAGAGAACCTCATAGGGAGTGCATCCCCCCAAGGACCGTCTTGGCAGATTATTCAGTGCTCTCTGGATCCCATATAGGTGATGAAGCCAGCTGCGGCCAGAACCTAATACTCTGGCTGTTTAGGACTGCTTTAGATCATGGTTCTCCCTCTCCACAACCGAATTTCCCTCTGGATGGTATGTGAGGAGTAATGGAGTTCAACACCCATCGTCCCATGGTGTCCCTGAATTGAATGCCCTAGAAGCAAATGCAGGGCCCTGGTCCGAATGGAATGCTGCAACTGCATATGTACAGATAAAGATCAGCAAGTCTTTTATAACAGTTCGGGCGTCAGCCGACCGCTGAGGCCATACCCACAGGAATCTAGAACAACAATTTACAGCGACTAAGATGTATATGTATGTACCATCAGGGTGAAGTGGACCGCAGTGGTCCTGGTACACACATTGTAGTGGCCTGCTGGACACTAAGAAAGATGTCCGCGGCGGGCGTTTGATGTTTGAGCCCTTAATTTGCTGGCACATGTCACAACAAAGGCTGTGCTGTTTTGTCTGTTTGTATAGACTTGGCCACCAGAAGCGTTTCTGTAAGAGTTTTACTGTGGCCAAAACACACCCTCATGCACTGCTTTTATTAGATCTAATCTCTGGCCTTGATTGGTGATCGCTTGATCTCCAACCCCAGGAATTGTTGCATAGGCAACATTCTGTGCACTGATGTGGTAAGAATATTCTGTAGGGCATGCTTTTAGGAGAGCCTTGCCTTCAGCCGAAGCTTTTACGGCAGTCATAATTTCATTATCAAATCTGGTCTGTGAACGAGTCACTGCAGCCACAGAAGTCTACACACAGATTTAGCTGCTTCATCAGGCAAAGTGTTGCTGATAACATGTACTCCTACACGTTGGTGGCCCAGCGTATGTACTACATGCACACAGTAGCTTATCCTTGAGATCAGCCTCCCTCCCTAACAATGTTTTGTGTTTTACGGTGTTATCTTTGGAGTCTCTTAACCCCTTCAGCTTCCAATGATTGAGGTAATCATTGTAGGACTGGGCACAGTAATATTAATCACAGTTAAAGTCCGCAATCCTGGCTCTGTATGTTCTAGAGGTAGAAGAAGGGCTTTAAGTTCAGCCTGCTGAGCTGTGCAGTCCCCTAGGGACTGCATGTAGTTATTGTGCAGGTGGAAAACTACATCCTTCATTACTCCACTCACGGCTGCGCAAGCGGCTGAATATTGATGTTTAGTACCTACAGCTGGTTGTGCTGAACCATCAGTGTAAATGACAGTATGGTGTCTGTCAAGTGACAAAATATCTAGAGGAGCTGGGTACTCCTGTTCGTATTGGAGAAATTCTTGTGTCTGAAGTTTTGGATCAGAGTTGTAGTCAACATCGGTGGCAGTCAGGGAGGTTGCCCACTGAATCCAGTGTGGATGTAATTCTTTAGCGTTAGGAACGCTTGCTTTGGTGATGGCTGGCACCGAGGTAACAATAATAATGTTTCCCTTGGGCATGTGGCCTCTCCTTCATGACAGGCATCTGAAATGCAGTTAGAATGTTTTCTGTAGGTGCAAAACATTGTTCTGGATTTGAGTTTAAGTGTGATTTATATGTTATGGGCGCTGTGTCGCCCTCGTTAAAGGTGACACACGTAAACCCAATTGCACCAGCAATTATTCTGATGACTACATTTGTCTTGTTGTCACAGGTGTGCAAGTGTTTGGCTTCTAGCATGTCCTGCTGCAATTTCCTAAGGATGCATGTGTGTTCAACTGTCCAGTTTTTGGTAGAAAAATCAGGGCGTATTAGGTCATAAAGTGGCTTGATACGTTGTGCATAGTCAGGAATGTATATTCTGTCAACATTAAAGAAACCAAGTAAAGACAGTAGTTTCTTGAGTGTTAAGTGGGTAAAGTTGTGCACATTTATCTAGAAAGTGTGGGTCCAGGCTCTTCCCCTTGTTTGATAGCTCATATCCCAGGAACAGTACGCTGAGAAAGGCTATTTTAGTTTTTCTAAAATTGAATTTATAGCCAAGGGCTGCGAATCCTAGAACGATCCGATCGACCCTGGCACGATGAATGTTGAGGTTGTCATTTGTGAGATCGTTGTCATCCACATAGGACAACGCCTCAGGATCAATATCATGTACTGTTGTTGTTAAACGGGCTGAGAACAGCCTGAGCTGTTTTTGTAGCCTTGGGGCAACCAGTAAACGCGTTTTTGTGAGTTAAATGAGAATGCACTCGGGTCCTGACTTTCATGTGCTAAATTCTGGCAGAAAAACCAGTTGGAAATATCCAACGTTTTGTATTTTTTGCGCACTACATTGTTCATTAGTTGTGTGCTATGTGAATTTTGTGTAGCATATGTATGTGTACGACTGTTTAAGTGTCTGTAATCTAAGACTGTTCTTTAGGAATGGTCTGGTTTTGCAATGGGGAACAACGGATTATTAATTGCAGAGACACCAGAGCTTTATTACTCCCTGGTACTCTAGCTGAGGGAGGATCTCCCTCACTGGAGCTTTTGTTGCGTGTTTAACAGGATATTGTGGCTGACATTGTGGTGTAGACCTGATAGGTATTAACTGACAAGGAGAGTCCTTGTCCCAACCTACATGATTGCAGTACAACGCAGGCGCCTGCGCTAAAGCCCAATTGACAGCGTAGGCTTGTTTTACCACTTCGGGAACAAGATCAGAGAAAGAAGGCAAAAAGACATCTTCCCCATGTGGAAGCTTATGGACGTGCTCAGGTGGGCAGTCCCTTTCGGGCAGCAGGATAGCACAACTAAGTTCATCCCAAAATATCACACCAGTGATGCGCTCCATGTTTCCCTCAATTTGGATTTTTAATTCATTAACCCTGCCGGGTGGAGGACGCAGCCGCCCGCAGATTCAACTGCAATGAAATCGCTAGTTGCTTTCGTATCTAGATGATCTTTCAGACTCTGGCGACATATCGTGACCCCTGCTGCGCTGTCACTGCTCACATCTTGTTCTTCAGCTATTTTCTCAAGTATAGTGGCATTTTTAATTGAAAGTGCTGCCACCTTTTTCTTTTTAAACTGTGCCTTTTGTTGTGGGGACTTTTCTTTTTTGTCTGAAGACTGGGGTGAGTCTTTCTTCTGTTTCACTTATTCCGGACGTCGTTCAGGGCGGCCCCCTCTCTCGCTACATCTATGCGGTGTGTCCTGAAAGGAACAAGAGGGACGTGAAACAGATCTGTCAGGAGCTTTTATACTTTCTCTATTTCTGAGAGTGAATCTCCTTTCAGGGTTCTCCGAATGTGGAGAATCTGCTCTCTGATTTTGTCTCTTTAAATTGTTTTTGCTTATCCCACCGCTTCTTAGAACCCTCCTGTGCTTGTTTAATACCTTCCTTAGGGGTGGTACTCTGTAATTCAAGCTTCTTCCTCTTGGCTCCCAAACTATATCGTCCTATACTTGTATAGGTATCAGAAATAATTTTCGGTAGCTCCTTCTCCCGGTCCAACTGTGGAATCTCTCGGAGACGCTGTCATATAGCCAATGCTACTGCTTCCCCTTTGATATTACTGAGTATTATTGAGTAAACTGCGTCGAAGTTAATTATTCATTTCATCCCCAAATCTAGGGCTGGTGCAGCCCCATGCTCATTCTGTATTTGTTTTAACACTTCCAGTAAATTGGCAAGTGTCGGAGTACCATGAGTAGTAGTATAAATTGCAGCCAAGACTGTACCCCATGTGGCGCAGTCATCCACCGAGGGAACCATCCCGAAGGGCAAGCACATTGTGAGAATTCTATGTTTCTTCTGTGGTCCCGTATGGGAAAAACAGCTTCCAGCTGATTTGTTTTCTGGTGTAGGAAGTTGGCTCTGTATATACTATTTCAAAGTAAGAAATAGTGTGCACAGAGTCCAAGGGTTCCCCTTAGAGGTAAGATAGTGGCAAAAAGAGAATTCTAATGCTCTATTTTGTGGTAGTGTGGTCGAGCAGTAGGCTTATCAGAGGGTAGTGTTAAGCATTTGTTGTACACACACAGGCAATAAATGGGGAACACACACTCAGACAATTCCAGGCCAATAGGTTTTTGTATAGAAAAATATATTTTCTTAGTTTATTGTAAGAACCACAGGTTCAAGATTTACAAACAATACCTTAAATGAAAGGTATTTCACTTACGGACTTTAGGAACTTTGAATTAGCCAAATAGCATATACAGTTTTCACACAAATGGCAATAAGCTATTTTAAAACTGGACACAGTGCAATTTTTAACAGTTCCTGGGGGAGGTAAGTGTTTGTTAGTTTTGCAGGTAAGTAAACCCCCTACAGGGTTCAAAGTTGGGTCCAAGGTAGCCCACCATTGGGGGTTCAGGGCAACCCCAAAGTTAGCACACCAGCAGCTCAGGGCCGGTCAGGTGCAGAGGTCAAAGTGGTGCCCAAAACGCATAGGCTTCAATGGAGAGAAGGGGGTGCCCCGGTTCCAGTCTGCCAGCAGGTAAGTACCTGCGTCTTCGGAGGGCAGACCAGGGGGGTTTTGTAGGGCACCAGGGGGGACACAAGTCAGCACAAAAAGTACACCCTCAGCGGCATGGGGCGGGCCGGGTGCAGTGTGCAAACAGGCGTCTGGTTTGCAATGTAGTTAAATGGGACACCTAGGGGTCTCTTCAGCGATGCAGACAAGGGGGGGGGGCTCCTCGGGGTAGCCACCACCTGGGCAAGGGAGAGGGCCACCTGGGGGTCGCTCCTGCACTGGAGGTCGGATCCTTCAGGTCTTGGGGGCTGCGGGTGCAGTGTCCTTACCAGGCGTCGGGTTCTTAGAAGCAGGCAGTCGCAGTCAGGGGGAGCCTCTGGATTCCCTTTGCATTCGTTGCTGTGGGGGGTCAGGAGGGGTCAACTCTGGCTACTCACGGGCTCGCAGTCGCCGGGGAGTCCTCCCTGTAGCGTTGGTTCTCCACAAGTCGAGCCGGGGGCGTCTGGTGCAGAGTGCAAAGTCTCAAGCTTCTGGCAGGAAACGTGTGTTCTTTCAAAGTTGCTTCTTTGTTGCAAAGATGCTTCTTTCTTGGAGCAGAGCCGCTGTCCTCAGGAGTTTCTTGGTCCTTTTAGATGCAGGGTACTCCTCTGAGGCTTCAGAGGTCGCTGGACCCTGTGGAACGCATCGCTGTAGCAGTTCTTTTGAAGTGGGGAGACACGCCGGTAGAGCTGGGGCCAAAGCAGTTGGTGTCTCCGTCTTCTCTGCATGTTTTTCAGCTCAGCAGTTCTCCTTCGTCTTAGGTTGCAGGAATCTAGTTACCTAGGTTCTGGGAGCCCCTAAATACTCGATTTAGGGGTGTGTTTAGGTCTGGGGGGTTTGTAGCCAATGGCTACTAGCCATGAGGGTGGCTACACCCTCTTTGTGCCTCCTTCCTGACGGGAGGGGGGCACATCCCTAATCCTATTGGGGGAATCCTCCATCTGCAAGATGGAGGATTTCTAAAAGTCAGTCACCTCAGCTCAGGACACCTTAGGGGCTGTCCTGACTGGCCAGTGACTCCTTGTTTTTCTCATTATCTCCTCCAGCCTTGCTGCCAAAAGTGGGGCCGTGGCCGGAGGGGGCGGGCAACTACACTAGCTGGAGTGCCCCTGGGTGCTGTAACAAAGGGGGTGAGCCTTTGAGGCTCACCGCCAGGTGGTACAGTTCCTGCAGGGGGAGGTGAGAGGCACCTCAACCCAGTACATGCTTTGTTACTAGCCACAGAGTGACAAAGGCACTCTCCCCATGTGGCCAGCAAACATGTCTGGTGTGTGGCAGGCTGCTAAAACTAGTCAGCCCACACTGGTAGTCGGATATGGTTTCAGGGGGCATCTCTAAGATGCCCTCTGGGGTGTATTTCACAATAAAATGTACACTGGCATCAGTGTGCATTTATTGTGCTGAGAAGTTTGATACCAAACGTCCCAGTTTTCAGTGTAGCCATTATGGTGCTGTGGAGTTCGTGCATGACAGACTCCCAGACCATAAACTCTTGTGGCTACCCTGCACTTATAATGTCTAAGGTTTTGCTTAGACACTTTAGGGGCATAGTGCTCATGCACTTATGCCCTCACCTATGGTATAGTGCACCCTGCCTTAGGGCTGTAAGGCCTGCTAGAGGGGTGACTTATCTATGCCATAGGCAGTGTGAGGTTGGCATGGCACCCTGAGGTGAGTGCCATGTCGACTTAGTCTTTTTATCCCCACCAGCACCCACAAGCTGGCAAGCAGTGTGTCTGTGCTGAGTGAGGAGTCCCCAGGGTGGCATAAGACATGCTGCAGCCCTTAGAGACCTTCCCTGGCATCAGGGCCCTTGGTACCAGGGGTACTAGTTACAAGGGACTTACCTGGATGCCAGGGTGTGCCAATTGTGGAAACAAAGGTACAGGTTAGGGAAAGAACACTGGTGCTGGGGCCTGGTTAGCAGGCCTCAGCACACTCAAATCATAACTTGGCATCAGCAAAGGCAAAAAGTCAGGGGGTAACCATGCCAAGGAGGCATTTCCTTACAAGGGTTTTCTATAAATTACCAAAAATCACATCTACAACCATCCCAGATAAAACAATACTTGGGAGCAACACACAAAAATCGATTGCCACTTGTAGGAAGTTGACTCTGTATGCACTATTTCAAAGTAAGGAATAGTATGCACAGAGTCCAAGGGTTCCCCTTAGAGGTAAGATAGTGGCAAAAAGAGATAATACTAATGCTCTATTTTGTGGTAGTGTGGTCGAGCAGTAGGCTTATCAAAGGAGTAGTGTTAAGCATTTGTTGTACATTCACACAGGCAATAAATGAGGAACACACACTCAGAGACAATTCCAGGCCAATAGGTTTTTGTATAGAAAAATATATTTTCTTAGTTTATTTTAAGAACCACAGGTTCAAATTCTACATGTAATACTTTGCATGAAAGGTATTGCAGGTAAGTACTTTAGGAACTTTGAATAATCACAATAGCATATATACTTTTCAAATAAAACACATATAGCTATTTGAAAACTGGACACAGTGCAATTTTCACAGTTCCTAGGGGAGGTAAGTAATTGTTAGTTCTTGCAGGTAAGTAAACCACCTACGGGGTTCAAGTTTGGGTCCAAGGTAGCCCACCGTTGGGGGTTCAGAGCAACCCCAAAGTTACCACACCAGCAGCTCAGGGCCGGTCAGGTGCAGAGTTCAAAGTGGTGCCCAAAACGCATAGGCTTCAATGGAGAAGGGGGTGCCCCGGTTCCAGTCTGCCAGCAGGTAAGTACCTGCGTCTTCGGAGGGCAGACCAGGGGGGTTTTGTAGGGCACCGGGGGGGACACAAGTCAGCACAGAAAGTACACCCTCAGCAGCACGGGGGCGGCCGGGTGCAGTGTGCAAACATGCGTCGGGTTTGTAATTGAAATCAATGGGAGACCAAGAGGTCTCTTCAGCGATGCAGGCAGGCAAGGGGGGGGGCTCCTCGGGGTAGCCACCACCTGGGCAAGGGAGAGGGCCTCCTGGGGGTCACTCCTTCACTGGAGTTCCGATCCTTCAGGTCCTGGGGGCTGCGGGTGTAGGGTCTTTTCCAGGCGTCGGGATCTGAGAGTCAGGCAGTCGCGGTCAGGGGGAGCCTCGGGATTCCCTCTGCAAGCGTCGCTGTGAGGGCTCAGGGGGTACAACTTTGGTTACTCATAGTCTCGTAGTCACCGGGGGTCCTCCCTGAAGCGTTTTCTCCACCAGTCGAGTCGGGGTTGTCGGGTGCAGTGTTGCAAGTCTCACGCTTCTGGTGGGAAATGCTGTTGTCTTTAAGTTGCTTCTTTGGAAACAAAGTTGCAGTCTTGGGTGAACAGGGCCGCTGTTCTCTGTAGTTTCTTGGTCCTCTTAGAGCAGGGCAGTCCTCTGAGGATACAGAGGTCGTTGGTCCTGGGGAAAGCGTCGCTGGAGCAGTTTTCTTCCGAAGGGGGGAGACAGGCCGGTAGGGCTGGGGCCAAAGCAGTTGGTGTCTCCGTCTTCTCTGCAGGGTTTTTCAGCTCAGCAGTCCTCTTCTTCTTAGGTTGCATGTAGGAAGTTGGCTCTGTATGCACTATTTCAAAGTAAGGAATAGTATGCACAGAGTCCAAGGGTTCCCCTTAGAGGTAAGATAGTGGCAAAAAGAGATAATACTAATGCTCTATTTTGTGGTAGTGTGGTCGAGCAGTAGGCTTATCCAAGGAGTAGTGTTAAGCATTTGTTGTACATACACGTAGACAATAAATGAGGTACACACACTCAGAGACAAATCCAGCCAATAGGTTTTTGTATAGAAAAATATATTTTCTTAGTTTATTTTAAGAACCACAGGTTCAAATTCTACATGTAATATCTCATTCGAAAGGTATTGCAGGTAAGTACTTTAGGAACTTCAAATCATCAAAATTGCATGTATACTTTTCAAGTTATTCACAAATAGCTGTTTTAAAAGTGGACACTTAGTGCAATTTTCACAGTTCCTAGGGGAGGTAAGTATTTGTTAGGTTAACCAGGTAAGTAAGACACTTACAGGGCTTAGTTCTTGGTCCAAGGTAGCCCATCGTTGGGGGTTCAGAGCAACCCCAAAGTCACCACACCAGTAGCTCAGGGCCGGTCAGGTGCAGAGTTCAAAGTGGTGCCCAAAACCCATAGGCTAGAATGGAGAGAAGGGGGTGCCCCGGTTCCGGTCTGCTTGCAGGTAAGTACCCGCGTCTTCGG
The DNA here is from genome assembly GCF_031143425.1 of Pleurodeles waltl. NCBI lineage: Eukaryota > Metazoa > Chordata > Amphibia > Caudata > Salamandridae > Pleurodeles > Pleurodeles waltl. Next base: position 366,569,665 of record NC_090445.1, read on the forward strand.
AGGGCAGACCAGGGGGGTTTTGTAGGGCACCGGGGGGGACACAAGTCCACACAGAAATTTCACCCTCAGCAGCGCGGGGGCGGCCAGGTGCAGTGTCGAAACAGGCGTCGGGTTTGTAATGGAAGTCAATGGGAGATCTCGGGATCTCTTCAGCGCTGCAGGCAGGCAAGGGGGGGGGTTCCTCGGGGAAACCTCCACTTGGTCAAGGGAGAGGGACTCCTGGGGGTCACTCCTCCAGTGAAAGTCCGGTCCTTCAGGTCCTGGGGGCTGCGGGTGCAGGGTCTCTCCCAGGTGTCGGGACTTAGGATTCAAAGAGTCGCGGTCAGGGGAAGCCTCGGGATTCCCTCTGCAGGCGGCGCTGTGGGGGCTCAGGGGGGACAGGTTTTGGTACTCACAGTATCAGAGTAGTCCTGGGGTCCCTCCTGAGGTGTTGGATCGCCACCAGCCGAGTCGGGGTCGCCGGGTGCAGTGTTGCAAGTCTCACGCTTCTTGCGGGGAGCTTGCAGGGTTCTTTAAAGCTGCTGGAAACAAAGTTGCAGCTTTTCTTGGAGCAGGTCCGCTGTCCTCGGGAGTTTCTTGTCTTTTCGAAGCAGGGGCAGTCCTCAGAGGATGTCGAGGTCGCTGGTCCCTTTGGAAGGCGTCGCTGGAGCAGGATCTTTGGAAGGCAGGAGACAGGCCGGTGAGTTTCTGGAGCCAAGGCAGTTGTCGTCTTCTGGTCTTCCTCTGCAGGGGTTTTCAGCTAGGCAGTCCTTCTTCTTGTAGTTGCAGGAATCTAATTTTCTAGGGTTCAGGGTAGCCCTTAAATACTAAATTTAAGGGCGTGTTTAGGTCTGGGGGGTTAGTAGCCAATGGCTACTAGCCCTGAGGGTGGGTACACCCTCTTTGTGCCCCCTCCCAAGGGGAGGGGGTCACAATCCTAACCCTATTGGGGGAATCCTCCATCTGCAAGATGGAGGATTTCTAAAAGTTAGAGTCACTTCAGCTCAGGACACCTTAGGGGCTGTCCTGACTGGCCAGTGACTCCTCCTTGTTGCTTTCTTTGTTCCCTCCAGCCTTGCCGCCAAAAGTGGGGCCGTGGCCGGAGGGGGCGGGCAACTCCACTAAGCTGGAGTGCCCTGCTGGGCTGTGACAAAGGGGTGAGCCTTTGAGGCTCACCGCCAGGTGTCACAGCTCCTGCCTGGGGGAGGTGTTAGCATCTCCACCCAGTGCAGGCTTTGTTACTGGCCTCAGAGTGACAAAGGCACTCTCCCCATGGGGCCAGCAACATGTCTCTGGTGTGGCAGGCTGCTGGAACTAGTCAGCCTACACAGACAGTCGGTTAAGTTTCAGGGGGCACCTCTAAGGTGCCCTCTGTGGTGTATTTTACAATAAAATGTACACTGGCATCAGTGTGCATTTATTGTGCTGAGAAGTTTGATACCAAACTTCCCAGTTTTCAGTGTAGCCATTATGGTGCTGTGGAGTTCGTGTTTGACAGACTCCCAGACCATATACTCTTATGGCTACCCTGCACTTACAATGTCTAAGGTTTTGTTTAGACACTGTAGGGGTACCATGCTCATGCACTGGTACCCTCACCTATGGTATAGTGCACCCTGCCTTAGGGCTGTAAGGCCTGCTAGAGGGGTGTCTTACCTATACTGCATAGGCAGTGAGAGGCTGGCATGGCACCCTGAGGGGAGTGCCATGTCGACTTACTCGTTTTGTTCTCACTAGCACACACAAGCTGGCAAGCAGTGTGTCTGTGCTGAGTGAGAGGTCTCCAGGGTGGCATAAGACATGCTGCAGCCCTTAGAGACCTTCCTTGGCATCAGGGCCCTTGGTACTAGAAGTACCAGTTACAAGGGACTTATCTGGATGCCAGGGTCTGCCAATTGTGGATACAAAAGTACAGGTTAGGGAAAGAACACTGGTGCTGGGGCCTGGTTAGCAGGCCTCAGCACACTTTCAATTGTAAACATAGCATCAGCAAAGGCAAAAAGTCAGGGGGCAACCATGCCAAGGAGGCATTTCCTTACATTGCAGGAATCTAGTTTCCTAGGTTCTGGGGAGCCCCTAAATACTGAATTTAGGGGTGTGTTTAGGTCTGGGAGGGCAGTAGCCAATGGCTACTGTCCTTGAGGGTGGGTACACCCTCTTTGTGCCTCCTCCCTGAGTGGAGGGGGGCACATCCCTATTCCTGTTGGGGGAATCCTCCTTCTACAAGATGGAGGATTTCTAAAAGTCAGTCACCTCAGCTCAGGACACCTTAGGGGCTGTCCTGACTGGCCAGTCACTCCTCCTTGTTTTTCTCATTATCTCTCCTGGACTTGCCGCCAAAAGTGGGGGCTGGGTCCAGGGGGCGGGCATCTCCACTAGCTGGAGTGCCCTGGGGCATTGTAACATGAAGCTTGAGCCTTTGAAGCTCACTGCTAGGTGTTACAGTTCCTGCAGGGGGGAGGTGTGAAGCACCTCCACCCAGAGGAGGCTTTGTTTCTGTCCTCAGAGAGCACAAAGGCTCTCACCGCATGGGGTCAGAAACTCGTCTCTCAGCAGCAGGCTGGCAGAGACCAGTCAGTCCTGCACTGAACAATTGGGTAAAATACAGGGGGCATCTCTAAAATGCCCTCTGTGTGCATTTTTTAATAAATCCAACACTGGCATCCGTGTGGGTTTATTATTCTGAGAAGTTTGATACCAAACTTCCCAGTATTCAGTGTAGCCATTATGGAGCTGTGGAGTTAGTTTTTGACAGACTCCCAGCCCATATACTCTTATGGCTACCCTGCACTTACAATGACTAAGGTTTTGCTTAGACACTGTAGGGGCATAGTGCTCATGCACCTATGCCCTCACCTGTGGGATAGTGCACCCTGCCTTAGGGCTGTAAGGCCTGTTAGAGGGGTGACTTACCTATGCCATAGGCAGTGTGAGGTTGACATGGCACCCTGAGGGGAGTGCCATGTCGACTTAGTCATTTTCTCCCCACCAGCACACACAAGCTGGCAAGCAGTGTGTCTGTGCTGAGTGTGGGGTCCCTAGGGTGGCATAAGACATGCTGCAGCCCTTAGAGACCTTCCCTGGCATCAGGGCCCTTGGTACCAGGGGTACCAGTTACAAGGGACTTACCTAGGTGCCAGGGTTGTGCCAATTGTGGAAACAATGGTACATTTTAGGTGAAAGAACACTGGTGCTGGGGCCTGGTTAGCAGGGTCCCAGCACACTTCTCAGTCAAGTCAGCATCAGTGTCAGGCAAAAAGTGGGGGTTAACTGCAACAGGGAGCCATTTCTTTACACCACTCCAAGTCCGCAAAGGGTACAAGCGTTCCAAAATATAGCATTAAACATGCAGCCAAACCAACACTATCAAGTGAGGTTTGTAATGAAACTTCTTGGCATGATGTCTTCATGCATAACCATTGTCCCAAACGCAAGATTACACATGCGGCCCTTACAACAGTGCCTAGCAAAACAACGGATACAAGCACAAGGTCAACTCCAAGATCTAGTGTTTGTAGACCGCCAGACACACTTCTCGCTTCAATGGTGAAACCCTATAAATTTAAACCAAGGGCGGCAATTCCAAGACCCAGTGCTTCAATACGTGATCACAACAGATGCTTCCATGATGGGGTGAGCACACCTCAACCAGCACAGTATACAGGGACAATGGGACAATCAAGAAAAATAACTGCACATAAATCATTTAGAACTACTAGCAGTGTGTCTAGCATTGAAAGCCTTTCAACCACTGATAGCCCACAAACACATTCTTGTCAAAACCAACAACATGACGACAATGTATTACCTCAACAAACAAGGAGGAACACACTCGTCACAACTGTGTCTCTTAGCACAGAACATTTGGCATTGGGCAATTCACAGTCACATTCACCTTTATAGCACAATACATCCCAGGCATTCAAAACCAGTTAGCTGACAATCTCAGTCGAGATCACCAACAAACACACGAATGGGAAATTCATCCCTAGATACTACAAGATTACTTTCTACGCTGGGGAACACCAAAAATAGACCTATTCTCAACAAAAGAAAACGCAAAACGCCAAAGCTTTGCGTCCAGGTACCCACACCCTCAGGGCAATGCGTTATGGATCAGTTGGTCAGGGATATTTGCTTACGCTTTTCCCCCTCTCCCACTCATTCCTTATCTGATAAACAAACTGAGTCAAAACAGACTCAAACTCATACTCATAGCACCAACTTGGGCTCGCCAACCGTGGTACTCAACACTGCTGGACCTATCAGTAGTACCTCACGTCAAATTACCAAACAGGCCAGATCTGTTAACTCAACACAAACAGATCAGACACCTGAATCCAGCATCGCTCAATCTAGCAATCTGGCTCCTGAAGTCTTAGAATTTGGACACTTGGACCATTCACAAGAATGTATGGAGGTCATTAAACAAGCTAGGAAACCTACTACAAGACATTGTTATGCAAAAAAATGGAAAAGATTTGTTTACTACTGCCACAATAATCGAATTCAACCACTAGATGCTTCCGCAAAGAACATTGTAAGTTACTTATTACACTTACAAAAGTCTAAACTAGCATGCTCTTCTATTAAAATACATCTCACAGCAATATCTAACTATCTGCAGATTACACATTCAACATCGCTTTTTAGAATCCCAGTTATCAAAGCATTTATGGAGGGATTAAAGAGAATCATACCCCCGAGAACACCACCAGTACCTTCGTGGAACCTTAATATTGTATTAACACGACTCATGGGACCACCATTTGAACCCATGCACTCTTGTGAAATGCAATACTTAACTTGGAAGGTAGCCTTCCCAGTAGCTATCACATCTCTAAGAAGAGTAAGTGAGATACAAGCATTCACTATACAAGAACCCTTTATACAAATACATAAACATAAAGTGGTTCTCCGTACAAATCCCAAATTCTTACCTAAGGTTATATCACCATTCCACCTCAACCAAACAGTGGAACTCCCAGTCTTCTTTCCACAACCAGACTCAGTAGCCGAAAGAGCCTTAAATATATTAGACATAAAAAGAGCACTAATGTATTACGTTGACAGAACAAAACAGTTTTGCAAAACAAAACAATTGTTTGTAGCCTTCCAAAAACCTCATGCCGGAAATCCTGTATCCAAGCAAGGAATTGCCAGATGGATAGTAAAATGTATTCAAACTTGCTATATTAAAGCAAAAAGAGATCTACCTATTACACCAAGAGCGCATTCCACTAGGAAAAAAGGCGCCACAATGGCTTTTCTAGGAAATATACCTATGACAGAAATTTGTAAGGCAGCCATATGGTCTACGCCTCATACATTCACAAAACATTACTGTGTAGATGTGTTAACAACACAACAAGCCACAGTAGTACAGGCTGTATTACAAACATTATTTCAAACAACTTCAACTCCTACAGGCTAAGCCACCGCTTTTGGGGAGATTACTGCTTATTAGTCTATGCACAGCATGTGTATCTGCAGCTACACATGGCATCAAACGGAAAATGTCAGTTACCCAGTGTACATCTGTTCGTGGCATGAGACGCTGCAGATTCACATGCGCCCTCCCACCTCCCTGGGAGCCTGTAGCCGTTATAAGTTGAATGAAAATGGTAAATTTGTAAATAAATACTATTTTAATACACAGTATGTACATACATACTTACTCCATTGCATGGGCACTTTTAGTATATTCACAACTCCTACCTCACCCTCTGCGGGGAAAACAATCTAAGATGGAGTCGATGCCCATGCGCAATGGAGCCGAAAGGGAGGAGTCCCTCGATCTCGTGACTCAGACTTCTTCGAAGAAAAACAACTTGTAACACTCCGAGCCCAACACTAGATGGCGGGATGTGCAACGCATGTGAATCTGCAGCGTCTCATGCCACGAACAGATGTACACTGGGTAAGTGACATTTTCCATATATATATATATATATATATATATATATATATATATATATATATATATATATATATATATATCCTTTAATTTATGTACTTACCTGCAAACTGAACAAAATATATTTTTCTATATAAAATCCTATTGGTCTGGAGTTACGTCATTGCGTGTGTTTTTCTTTTACTAAGTGTGTACACAAGTGCTGAACACTACCCTCTGATAAGCCTAACTGCTCGCCACACTACCACAAATAGAGCCATTAGTATTATCTATTTTTGCCTCTGTCAAGTCTCTGGGGAACCCCTGGACTCTGCAACACAATCTCATTTTGTTATTGTATAAACAGAGCCAGCTTCCTACAGCAGGTAATAGCCTAGGCAGCTGCATATCATAATGTACAAATTAATGCTGACCCAACTGAGAGAGATTTTCTTTTTTTACACACTGACTACCACACATAGTCGGTTTCTTCCCATTCTGCCAGGCATGCTCAGACATGCCACCGACATTTTCAAAGAGCTGGTTAGATCTAAGGTCATTATTCCAAGAGTTGACAAAAAATATAAGGCGGCCCCTGATCAACGTGAAATAACCTCCACCTGACAAAGAAAGCAAAAAAACTAGATCTGCAGGAAAGAGTAGTCGCACAAGCAGCCAATCATTGGCGTTTTGCCACTTCACATGCAGTCCTAACACGCTATGATAGTTCTCACTGGGATGAAATGGAAGACCTCCTCCACTATCTCCCAGAGGAGCATCACAAAAGGGGACAAGTAATAGTGAGGGCCAAACTATTTCAAATAATGCCATTAGGTGTGCCACTGATGAAGCTGATACCAGCATCATTATTAGGAGGCATGCTTGACTCAGATGTTCAGGTTTTAAAGAACATCTGTGTGGTCAGGAGGTGGATACAACTATTGAAAAAAGAAACAAGGATTCAGAAACACCAAAGGATATGGGGGGGCCCTACTCACTACACCACAAAGAGGGATTTTTTTGCCGCCAACATTTCATGGGAGGTTTCAAATCCTCATCTAGTGAACCCGCCAGCTCACAAGCTAGTCAAGGCATCCAGTTCTACCATAGAGTTTCCTTTATAGGTTTATATAGAGGTGCTATAGGAAAGTACTTTTTTTTTTTTTACCTGATGTCAGTGTGTTTTTGACTGTGTTCACTGGGATCCTATTAACCAGGACCCCAGTGACTATGCTCTCTCCCTCTAAATGTGGTTGTTAGGACATACACCCCACATTTGGAATACTGACCAAACTAGACAGTGGACTTACGCAAAGCATGTGAATCTACACTACTACATGCCACTAACAGATGTCTACTGGGTGTAAGGAAATGCTTCCTTGGCATGGTTACCCCCTAACCTTTTGCCTTTGCTGATGCTAAGTTTTGATTAAAAGTGTGCTGGGACCCTGCTAACCAGGCCCCAGCACCGGTGTTCTTTCCCTAAACTGTACCTTTGCTTCCACAATTGGCACAGCTCTGCCACTCAGATAAGTCCCTTGTAACTGGTACCCCTGGTACCAAGGGCCCTGATGCCAGGGAAGGTCTCGAAGGGCTGCAGCATGTCTTATGCCACCCTGGGGACCCCTCACTCAGCGCATGCACACTGCCTCACAGCTTGAGTGTGCTGGTGGGGAGAAAAAGACTAAGTCGACATGGCACTCCCCTCAGAGTGCCATGTTAACCTCACACTGCCTGTGGCATAGCTAAGTCACCCCTCTAGCAGGCCTTACAGCCCTAAGGCAGGGTGCACTAAACAACCTGTGAGGGCATATGTGCATGAGCACTATGCCCCTACAGTGTCTAAGCAAAACCTTAGACATTGTAAGTGCAGGGTAGCCATAAGAGTATATGGTCTGGGAGTTTATCAAATGCAAACTCAACAGTTCCATAATGGCTACACTGAAAACTGGGAAGTTTGGTATCAAACTTCTCAGCACAATAAATGCACACTGATGCCAGTGTGCAATATATTGTAACATACACCTAGAGGGTATCTTAGAAATGCCCCTGAATACCAACCTGACTTCTAGTGTAGGCTGCCCAGTTTCTGCCAGCTTGCCACACACCAGACATGTTGCTGGCCACCTGGGGAGAGTGTGTTTGTCACTTTGTGGCCAAGAACAGAGCCTGTACTGGGTGGATGAGCTTCTCACCTCCCCCTGCAGGAACTGTAACACCTGGCTGTGAGCCTCAAAGGCTCGCCCTTTTTGTTACAGCGCCCCAGGACATCCCAGCTAGTGGAGATGCCCGCCCCTCCGGCCACTGCCCCCACTGTTGGCAGCAAGGCTAGAGGAGATAATGAAAAAAAACAAGGAGGAGTCACCCACCAGTCAGGACAGCCCCTAAAGTGTCTTGAGGCGACCCCTGCCTTTAGAAATCCTCCATCTTAGTTTTGGAGGATCCCCCCAATAGGATTAGGGATGTGCCCTCCTCCCCACAGGGAGGAGGCACAAAGAGGGTGTAGCCACCCTCCAGGACAGTAGCCTTTGGCTACTGCCCTCCCAGACCTAAACAGATTCCTGCAACCTGAACTACAAAGAAGGACTGCTGACCTACAAGCCTGTAGAGCCGACGGACGACAAGTGCTTTGGCCCCAGCCCTACCGGCCTGTTTCCATAGTCGAAAACCTGCAACCAGCGACGCATCCAACAGGGACCAGCGACCTCAGAAGCCTCAGAGGACTGCCCTGACCCCCAGGACCAAGAAGCTCTAGTGAACAGCGGCTCTGCTAAAACAAAAACAGCAACTTCTTTGCAACAAAGAAGCAACTTTTAAAGACTTCATGTTTCCCGCCGGAAGCGTGGGACTTCACCCTCTGCACCCGACACCCCCAGCTCGAGATCCAGAGAACCAACACCACAGGGATGACTCCCCGGCGACTGTGAGCCCGTGAGTAACCCGAGACGACCCCCCTGAGCCCCCACAGCGACGCCTGCAGAGAGAATCCTGAGGCTACACCTGACCGCGACTGCCTGTAACAAGGGACCCGACGTCTGGAACCAGCATTGCACCGCAGCCCTCAGGACCTGAAAGAACCGAACCTCAGTGCAGAAGTGACCCCCAGGCGAACCTCTGCCTAGCCCAGGTGGTGGCTGTCCCGAGAATCCCCTTTTCCCCCTCCCCCGTGCACTGCTAGTGACCCCCGGGTCCCTCCATTGATTCCAATCTGAGACCCGACGCCTGCTTTGCACACTGCACCTGGCCACCCCTGTGCCGCTGAGGGTGTTTTCTGTGCCTGCTGGCAGTCTGGAACCGGAGCACCCCTGTTCTCCATAGGCGCCTATGTGTTTTGTGCACCTCATTGACCTCTGCACCTGACCGGCCCTGAGCTGCTGGTGTGGTAACTTTGGGGTTGGCTTGAACCCCCAACGGTTGGCTGCCTATGCCCAGGAACTGAGACTTGTAAGTGTCTTACTTACCTCACAATCTAACCTTTACTTACCTCCCCCAGGAAGTGTTGATTTTGTTTCACTGCGTCCACTTTTAAAATAGCTTATTGCCATTTTAACAAAGACTGTATATGATATATCTTTTATTCAAAGTTCCTAACTTACCTCCGTGAAGTACCTTGCATTTTATGTGTTTACTTAAAATCTTGAACCTGTGGTTCTTAAAATAAACTAAGAAAATATATTTTTCTATATAAAACCCCATTGGCCTGGAATAAGTCTTTGAGTGTGTGTTCCTCATTTATTGCCTGTGTGTGTACAACAGATGCTTAATACTACCCTCTGACAAGTCTACTCCTCAACCACACTACCACAAAATAGAGCATTAGAATTATCTAATTTTGCCACTGTCTTACCTCTAAGGAGAACCCTTGGACTCTGTGCACACTATTTCTTACTTTGAAATAGTATATACAGAGCCAACTTCCTACACTGGGTAAGTAACATTTTCCTTTCCTCATACTTTCCCACCCCAGAAACAAGGTGCAGATCTAATGTCCCATAAGTAGGTGCTCACTTCTGAGGATCAATATCGGAGGGACTCAAAACATTCACCATGCCCAAACAAAACTAGCCAACAGGCCTCACTCCTTTACTTTCAGTGGAGTCACAACTGCACTCAACCTCACCACAAACAGTCCCTGCACCGACTCAGACCATGACTATAAACTGGATCCCCATGTTTTTTGCTATGTGTCATCCCAGCTGAGGACAAAAAGGATCCCTGGCATGGATATAACCTGAACTCCCATTAAAATCCATCGTTTGAGCCCTACTGTAGGAAGTTGGCTCTGTATGCACTATTTCAAAGTAAGGAATAGTATGCACAGAGTCCAAGGGTTCCCCTTAGAGGTAAGATAGTGGCAAAAAGAGATAATACTAATGCTCTATTTTGTGGTAGTGTGGTCGAGCAGTAGGCTTATCAAAGGAGTAGTGTTAAGCATTTGTTGTACATACACACAGGCAATAAATGAGGAACACACACTCAGAGACAATTCCAGGCCAATAGGTTTTTGTATAGAAAAATATATTTTCTTAGTTTATTTTAAGAACCACAGGTTCAAATTCTACATGTAATATCTCATTTGAAAGGTATTGCAGGTAAGTACGTTAGGAACTTGGAATCATTACATTAGCATGTATACTTTTCACATAAAACACAATAAGCTGTTTTAAAAGTGGACACTGCAATTTTCACAGTTCCTGGGGGAGGTAAGTTTTTGTTAGTTTTGTCAGGTAAGTAAATCACTTACAAGTCTCAGGTTTGGGTCCAAGGTAGCCCACCGTTGGGGGTTCAGAGCAACCCCAAAGTTACCACACCAGCAGCTCAGGGCCGGTCAGGTGCAGAGGTCAAAGAGGTGCCCAAAACACATAGGCTGCAATGGAGAGAAGGGGGTGCCCCGGTTCCGGTCCGCCAGCAGGTAAGTACCCGCGTCTTCGGAGGGCAGACCAGGGGGGTTTTGTAGGGCACCGGGGGGGACACAAGTTCACACAAAAAGTACACCCTCAGCGGCACTGGGGCGGCCGGGTGCAGTGTAGAAACAAGCGTCGGGTTTTCAATGTAAATCAATGAGAGACCAAGGGATCTCTTCAGCGTTGCAGGCAGGCAAGGGGGGGGCTCCTCGGGGTAGCCACCACCTGGACAAGGGAGAGGGCTTCCTGGGGGTCACTCCTGCACAGGAGTTCCGTTCCTTTAGGTGCTGGGGGCTGCGGGTGCAGGGTCTTTTCCAGCCGTCGGGAAATGGAGTTCAGGCAGTCGCGGTCAGGGGGAGCCTCGGGATTCCCTCTGCAGGCGTCGCTGTGGGGGCTCAGGGGGGACAACTTTGGTTACTCACAGTCGTAGAGTCGCCGGAGGGTCCTCCCTGAGGTGTTGGTTCTCCACCAGTCGAGTCGGGGTCGCCGGGTGCAGTGTTGCAAGTCTCACGCTTCTTGCGGGGAGTTGCAGGGGTCTTTAAATCTGCTCCTTGAAATAAAGTTGCAGTTCTTTTGGAGCAGTGCCGCTGTCCTCGGGAGTTTCTTGTCTTTCTTGAAGCAGGGCAGTCCTCTGAGGATTCAGAGGTCACTGGTCCCTTGGAAAGCGTCGCTGGAGCAGGGTTCTTTGGAAGGCAGGAGACAGGCCGGTAGGACTGGGGCCAAAGCAGTTGGTGTCTTCTGTTCTTCCTCTGCAGGGGTTTTTCAGCTCAGCAGTCTTCTTCTTCTTGTAGGTTTCAGGAATCTAGTTTCTAGGTTCAGGGAGAGCCCTTAAATATTAAATTTAAGGGCGTGTTTAGGTCTGGGGGGTTAGTAGCCAATGGCTACTAGCCCTGAGGGTGAGTACACCCTCTTTGTGCCTCCTCCCAAGGGGAGGGGGTCACATCCCTAATCCTATTGGGGGAATCCTCCATCTGCAAGATGGAGGATTTCTAAAAGTTAGTCACCTCAGCTCAGGACACCTTAGGGGCTGTCCTGACTGGCCAGTGACTCCTCCTTGTTTTTCTCATTATCTCTCCTGGACTTGCCGCCAAAAGTGGGGGCTGGGTCCAGGAGGCGGGCATCTCCACTAGCTGGAGTGCCCTGGGGCATTGTAACACGAAGCTTGAGCCTTTGAAGCTCACTGCTAGGTGTTACAGTTCCTGCAGGGGGGAGGTGTGAAGCACCTCCACCCAGGGCAGGCTTTGTTTCTGTCCTCAGAGAGCACAAAGGCTCTCACCGCATGAGGTCAGACACTCGTCTCTCAGCAGCAGGCTGGCACAGACCAGTCAGTCCTGCACTGAACAATTGGGTAAAATACAGGGGGTATCTCTAAGATGCCCTCTGTGTGCATTTTTTAATAAATCCAACACTGGCATCAGTGTGGGTTTATTATTCTGAGAAGTTTGATACTAAACTTCCCAGTATTCAGTGTAGCCATTATGGAGCTGTGGAGTTCGTTTTTGACAGACTCCCAGCCCATATACTCTTATGGCTACCCTGCACTTACAATGTCTAAGGTTTTGCTTAGACACTGTAGGGGCATAGTGCTCATGCACATATGCCCTCACCTGTGGTATAGTGCACCCTGCTTTAGGGCTGTAAGGCCTACTAGAGGGGTGACTTACCTATGCCACAGGCAGTGGGAGGTTGGCATGGCACCCTGAGGGGAGTGCCATGTCGACTTAGTCATTTTCTCCCCATCAGCACACACAAGCTGGCAAGCAGTGTGTCTGTGCTGAGTGAGGGGTCCCTAGGGTGGCATAAGACATGCTGCAGCCCTTAGAGACCTTCCCTGGCATCAGGGCCCTTGGTACCAGGGGTACCAGTTGCAAGGGACTTACCTAGGTGCCAGGGTTGTGCCAATTGTGGAAACAATGGTACATTTTAGGTGAAAGAACACTGGTGCTGGGGCCTGGTTAGCAGGGTCCCAGCACACTGCTCAGTCAAGTCAGCATCAGTATCAGGCAAAAAGTGGGGGGTAACTGCAACAGGGAGCCATTTCTTTACACCTACCCATTGAAGGCTTTAGCGTTGGATGACTAAAACACATATCTTAGTCATCCAGAGACCTGCTGATAACCACAAGGTGAACCTGGAAGGTTTTTTCTGGTGGAGTCTGTATCTAAAACTGAGATGTTGATTCAGTTTCTGCCCCATGCTCAAGAGCATGGCCAAATGTGCAGCAGAACATTTGAGTGAGACTCTAAAACATGGGGAATAATCCAAAGAATCTAAAAAAAAAAAAAGGCAGCACCGAAGGGCCCGTTGTATATTAGATGGACCTTGCCACCTGATTCTGGTGGTTCACATATTTTTAATGAGGACCCATGCTCAAAACCAGGGAGACTTGCCCACTGGACAGAGAGAGCAACAACATGGATGTAGCGGGCAAGACTTTGCAGTAGGTTCTACACCATTTCAGTGGGCCTACTTTTGGGAGATAATAGATACCATTGTGAGGAGATGGATCAGCTGAGTGGAACTTCTGCCAGAGAAATTGGTGCAGGAAGGAAAAAATAATTTCCAATGGCAACACAAGGTGTGCTTGGGATACAGCTGACACAGCAACAGAAGAGTAATAAGGTGTCCTACTCAAAATACATGTCTGACAGCAGCACACCACTAGTGCCCGTTTTGTTGGAGTACACTTGTTTTGGCGTCAAGTGGACTTTACTGCAGCATAAAAAAGACAAAAGACTGCTAAGGCTATGTGGGCACTTCAAACACAAACCTGCTGGCCATGTTTCTAGAACCAACAGATGAGAGAAGTTGCAATGGCTGCAGCTATAACAGACCTTTCATGGTGGACAGGCTCGCAAGATGTTCTCCAAAATAGGCTGCAATGATGGGGGAAAGGTAGGAGTCTAAGGAAACTGCACCTCCCTTTCCAAGCAAAGGTTTGACCATTTCCTGCCAATCACTCACTTCTTTTTTTGGGGGGGGGGGGTGGGGGGTAAGAATAAGGATAAACCTTCCACAGTGGGAGGAATTAACTTTGGACGTGTAAGTTCTATCAACCGTCTTTGGAATTAACCACCAAACATTCCACCTTACCATCCTATAGCCAGGAGCAGTAGACTGCTACAAGAGAAGGAACAAATTCTTCTTAGCAAGGGCACAAAAACCTATTCCAGTTCGTCAAAGAGGGGAGGTAGTATATTTGCTATGGTTCCTAATTCCAAAGGAGACAAAATCTGCAAGTAGTGTTGCTCCCAAACAGTGCTCCAGTACACGAAGTCCAGTATAAGAGCTGTAGCTACCCAACAGTTAGTGTCAGAACATTTCAAGATGACCAATCTGTGACGTAGCACCATCCATGTCATTCCATATCTTGAGGACGGTGTCGGAGCAAAACCACTTGCAGAGTGTGTACTAGGCATTGTATTAGACATTGCTGATCGATACTGCTCTTTATCAGATAGATTGGCGTTTACAATGATTGTCAAACAGTCTCATGCCTGCCTCAAAACTTTTTGGGAGCCATATTAGATGCAGTGATAGACAAACCTGATCTTCCCCGTTACGGATTTTGCATCCTCTGACCGTACAAATGATCATGAAATTCATATGCTCCCAATACAGGAGTGGCTATAATTATGAGCAACGGGCCACTGTGAAGATCTAGTGTAGGCAGAGTCCCGAGTATAACAATCTAAAATGGTGGAATAACAAGAACTTGTAACTTGGCAGGCCGTTCGTCAACCCTCTATTGCAAGTTACCATTACTCTTGCCTCATAGGGTGGGGAGCATTACAGACTCAGAAAATTCGCATCATTTATAAAACTGGCAGTGTGACTACCACTCAAAGATTTTTATACGCTAATTTGCCACAAGAAAGTCCTCTTATGAACAGATAATATGACTGCAGTGTGTTAAATTGTGTATAATCAAAATGTTGTTCTTTTTATGCATAAGACAGTAACAAACAGTACATAGATTTCTAATATCACAATAGGAGATGTTAAATGGAGAAAGAATGCTGTGTCAATCTTTCCTCAAGTTGTAATATGACCATCACCTTCCCCCAGATCGTCTTATGTTTGCCTGGGCAACCCCAGCAGTGTATATGGGTTCCTCTACCATGGCACACCAGCCCATTGTGAAGTACCATTCAGCCAGCATTGGTGGTTTCAGAGACTTCTAATGTCAGGCACAGTGTATTATACTTAAAAGCAATGGGGCACTCATTTGCACAATTGCCACCATTGGCACAAATAAAATGGTATTGGGCCATTCGTCACCAAGCTTTGCATCTAGCAGATCATCTGCTGGGGTGGATGCTGATTTTGCTGACCTGATAAGCAGGACGCATCAACAAAAACATGAGTGGGATTTGAATCCCCAGATACTTCATAAGTACTTTCAGAAATGAGGAATGCCCACTGTCCATACATACACTACTGTAGAAAACGAAAAATGCCAAAGACACCCACAGTACATGGGCAGTGGGTTACATTAATGAATTGACCAAGGATATTTTCCTACACTACCATTCATTCTGTATGTAGGGAGTATAGTTAGATAAATGTTCTGAGATGCACTCTTATCCCCTTAACATGGGTGAGATAATCATGATAAATTAGGTGCTATTGGACCAGTCCATTCACCCACAGGAGAAGTTATCTCTGGGAGCAGACCTAACCCAGCATCAAGGGCACCTACTACAACAAACTGTCAAGAGAAAGAATCATGCAATTTAGCGCTTGAGATCTTCATTTGGAAATCTACAATTTGTGAAAAGTTTACAACTTTGTGAGAAGTGTATGTTTATTTGCCGGAAGCTTGTAGTCCTACTACAAGAACTTGTTATAATGCAAAATGGAACTAATGTGTTCACAGTAAAGTCAAACAGCCTCCCCAAGCTTGATACAAGACGATATTATTTGTTAAATTTACACAAATTAGATCTAGTGTACACCGCAGTTAGGCTCCATGTAACATCTGTACCATCTTACATGAAAAGTTGATAACATTGGTCTCTGTTTAAAATCCTAAAGGCAAAAGTGTTCATGGAGTGTCTTAAGATTTCTCGTTTTCGAGCCATCATATACGTATCGGGTGCAATTTCACTCATGGAAGGTTACTTTGCTGGTTGTAATTATATCTTTGCAAAGATAAAGTAAATAGCAGGCCATAAAGGCAAAGAAACCCTTCATTCAGGTTCACCAAATTGGGTCATCATGAGGATAAATTCAGGTTTTTTGCCAAAGATAGTCTCCCCAATCTGTCAGTCAAACCATTGATGTACTGTACTTTCAACAACTTCAGTCAGTTGCTGAAAGAGCATTATACACATTGGGTGTAAAAAGAGCACTGGTGTTTGACACTGATTGTACAAAATCTATTTGGAAAACAAACAACTCTTGCTTTTGCTAAAGCCCACTTAGGTAATTATATTTGTGAGTCAAGGCTTGCAAGCTGGATGGTGAAATATATATTACGGTCTCTTATATTAAAGCTAAATGTACTGCTGCATGGTCTACCCCACACCTTCACAATGCATTACTGTGACAAAAATGTCTGACAAGAAACACAGGTAGAGCAAAATGTCCTTGGGACTTTATTCCAAGCATCTTGAACTACGTGTAAGCTTCTACAAAGCATGTAATCTATAGCTACAAACAGACTTTATTTCCCTTTAGGTATTGGTGTGTAGCCTGTAGTACAGTAGATTGACATGTGTTCTCTCCTTCCCAAATGCAAGCTTATGTTGTGTTTTCCATTATTACACATACATTTTTAACTTGTTCTCAACTTGCCGCATCCACACCCAATATTACATGGTAGGAGATTGCAAAGCATGTGCGTCTACAGCACTTCAAGCACACACCAAAACTTGCAGGTAAGTAACGTTTTCCTTTTCTGTAGGTTTTTAGTTAAAGATTTTTTTAATTACAATGATAGAAAGTTGTTTCCTTCTGGCTTACAGTCTAAAGCTTTGAAATGTTTAATGATAACTAATTGTATACATGGTCCGTTCTGATTTTCTTCCATTTCCCCTCCCCACCACAGGACCGGGTGTTGATAAACCGCATCGATCTCGTCTCTCAGGCAGTGCTGACAGGGAAGTGGCCGAGTCCCCGGCGTACACCAGAGTCCATTATCAGTGTGCAACCACAGGGAACGGTTCCTTTCTCCCCTGACACCTCCCACTCGACTGGGGCATGTGATGATTCCTTTGCCACAACACCTCGCAGTAGTAACTTGGAGGATGAGGCTGCCTCCCAGTTCACTAAGCTCCGTCGGGGAATCGATGAGAAAGAGTTCACTGTTCAGATGAAAGATGTGAGTTGTTCCAGCGAGCTTCACTCTGTGCTTCTTTACAGCACTAACTTTTCCCTGCTCTGCAAAACACACCAGTCCTGGCTTTGGAACCTTTATGCTAATTCTACTGATAAACAGTTAATGGGATTGTGATCATTTTACCTATTCTTATGCAGCTTATGTTAGGGACCACACCCATATAATTTGAATCTATCCTTCACTGTCCTTTCCAGCATGTTTGCCTGTGATGAGTTGCCATGCTAATGCTGACACACCAGGCTTATCCAACAAACTGGGTGAGAGTGATTTCATTGTTCTATTCTCCAATGACTGTGGGACCCGAGGCATTCACATACATCAACATAGGGGGAACCTATGTACTTGTTGTCTGTGAGGTATACTGCAGATGTGCAAGGGTCTTGCTGCAATTGTAATTGTTAGGTTGTGTATTTGAGATGCCACCGGTGATTCAAGTTTAGTGAGTCAGTAGAGCACATAGATTAATAGCCTGTCAATCCCATTGAATCTTTAAGTTTCGAGATCTAATAAACAAGCCACAATTTGCTTTTATCCAGTGTGACTGAGTAAACCATTTCTTGGCATTCCCATTAGGGAATTTCTCCACATAAGAGCATATTTCCCTATGAGGGCTGCTGTTCCTGCAGTGACAGCCATCTTTCCATATATGTATGTTCGATGGCATGTGTAGCTGCAGATACACATGCTGTGCATACGTCTGCCATCTACTGTTGGGCTAGGAGTGTTACAAGTTGGTTTTCTTCGAAGAAGTCTTTTCGAGTCACGGGACCGAGTGACTCCTCCCTTTCGGCTCCATTGTGCATGGGCATCGACTCCATGTTAGATTGTTTTCTTTCCGCCATCGGGTTCGGATGTGTTTCCTTTCGCTCCGATAGTTCGATTCGGAAAAGCTTGAAAACTCTTTATTTCTCGTCAGTATTGTTACGATCGCATTACACCTTCTTTCAACACTTCGGTACCGTCGGATCAAACATCTTTACTCGCCCATGGGGGTGCCCCCGCCCAACTTGGGCCTCGTCGGTCCGACCGCGTGGAAGCCTCATGGACCGGACTCCATTACGATTCTGTCCTCGGTGCCACGCTAAATTCCTTTATGTGGACCAACATCTAGTCTGTAATCTCTGCCTTTCCCCAGACCATCGGGAAGAAAATTGCGAAGCCTGCAGATCCTTCCGATCCAAGAAGACGCTCCGAGACAGAGCACGGAGACTCGAGATGGCATCCAAAAGCACCGAACATCTCGACGTCTAAGAAGAAGAGATTATGCAGACCGCTGTCTCCGTTCAAGGATCCAACTCCGAGCAGGAATCCGAGGAGGACAGACCCGTCACGGCAGGACAGCACGTGAGTACACCTTCCCCTGTCCCATACAAGCCGAAACATAAGACCTTGGGGATGCCACTGCCAGAAGGCCATGCCTCTACCCGAAAAAAGTTCGGCACCGAAAAAGGCCACTCCTCAGAAGCCATCGGACTCGAGTCGAAGCTCCGTTTCCGAACCAACCAAACACCACTCTTCCGAGTCGAAATCCTTTTTCAGAACTGAGACCATTTTCAACTCCATCTTTTTCGATCCTTGAAAAAGCCAGTTTGGGAGCCGAAAAAACTGGCTTATACTGAGGAACATGGACTTTCAAAAGTACTTGGAGAAACCAGAAATTTACTGAGGAGGACTCACAAATGCAGCCTATCATAGAAGAAATGGATAAAAGGCACGCCAGGATTCATATCCACATTTGATTGCGCCTTCTCCAAAACCAAAGAGGAAATTAGCCTTTCAGAAAGATTTGGACACTACACAATCTCCAGCTAAAGTGCCAAAAACAAAGGAGAGACCTCCACTGCCTCAATTTTCTCCTTCTCAGTCTCCTCCTCACTCTCCACATATTTCTCCTCCTAGCAGCCCTACACCTATGCAGTCACCATCACATTAATTTGATTCACAGCACAATATAGATCCATGGGATCTTTATGATCCAGATCCCATTCCGATAATGACCCAGACTGTTATCCCTCAAAGCCTTCACCACCTGAAGGTAGTACAGGGTACAATCAAGTACTAGCCAAGATACCATAGTGTCACCATGCACACTGAATAGTTGGAGGACGAGTTTGTATTTAATACACACTCCTCCACGCACATATCAGTCACTCCCTATGCTCCCAGGCATGCTAAAACATGCTGATCAAATTTTTAGCGAGCCTGTCAAAGCGAGAATAATAACTTCCAAGGGTAGAGAAGAAATACAAGCCACCTCCCTCTGATCCTATGTATATAACTCAGCAACTCCCTCCAGACTCAATGGTAGTAAGCGCTGCTAGGAAGAGGGCAAACTCGCAGTCGTCAGGTGATGCACCCCCACCAGACAAAGAGCAGAAAATTTGATGCTGCAGGGAAGAGAGTGGCATCCCAGGCAGCCAACCAATGGAGAATAGCCAACTCTCAGGCGTTGTTGGCTAGATACGATAGGGCCCAGTGGGATGAGATGAAATATATAATTCAGCATCTCCCCAAAGAACACCAAAAGAGGGCACAGCAGATAGTCGAGGAAGGGCAAGCCATCTCCAGTAACCAAATTAGGTCTGCCCTAGACTTAGCAGACACAGCTGCCAGGAGCGTCAACACTGCTGTAACAATCAGGAGGCACGCATGGCTCAAGTCTTCCAGGTTCAAACCTGAAATTCAACAAGCGGTGTTGAATATGCTGTTTAATAAAAATAAAAAAATAAAAAAATTCGGCCCAGAGGTGGACACTGCAATTGAAAGATTGCGTAAAGACTCAGACACCGCAAAGGCCATGGGTGCACTATACACCACACAATACAGGGGATCCTTTCGGAAACCACAGTTTAGAGGTGGATTTAGGCCCCAGATTACAGAGCTATCCACATCACAGCCAAAATCACCCTATCAACCTCCATATCAGAGAGGTAGTTTCAGAGGTTATAGAGGCCAGTACCCCAGAGGCAGGGGAAAATATCGGACATCAAAACAAGCCTCACAGGGTAAACAGTGACTTGTACCATTCCTTTCCAATTCGCACCTCCCCCGTGTGGGGAAGACTGCAAAAGTTCCACAACAATTGGCTAAACATTACCACAGACAACTGAGTATTATCAATTATCCGCAATGGCTATTGCCTAGAATTGATACAAACTCCACCAAGCATTCCACCAAAACCACACACTCTGTTACAGGAAGAGGTCAAATCTCTATTACTCAAACAAGCAATAGAACCCGTTGTAAGGAAATGCCTCCTTGGCATGGTTGCCCCCTGACTTTTTGCCTTTGCTGATGCTATGTTTACAATTGAAAGTGTGCTGAGGCCTGCTAACCAGGCCCCAGCACCAGTGTTCTTTCCCTAAACTGTACTTTTGTATCCACAATTGGCAGACCCTGGCATCCAGATAAGTCCCTTGTAACTGGTACTTCTAGTACCAAGGGCCCTGATGCCAAGGAAGGTCTCTAAGGGCTGCAGCATGTCTTATGCCACCCTGGAGACCTCTCACTCCGCACAGACACACTGCTTGCCAGCTTGTGTGTGCTAGTGAGGACAAAACGAGTAAGTCGACATGGCACTCCCCTCAGGGTGCCATGCCAGCCTCTCACTGCCTATGCAGTATAGGTAAGACACCCCTCTAGCAGGCCTTACAGCCCTAAGGCAGGGTGCACTATACCATAGGTGAGGGTACCAGTGCATGAGCATGGTACCCCTACAGTGTCTAAACAAAACCTTAGACATTGTAAGTGCAGGGTAGCCATAAGAGTATATGGTCTGAGAGTTTGTCAAACACGAACTCCACAGCACCATAATGGCTACACTGAAAACTGGGAAGTTTGGTATCAAACTTCTCAGCACAATAAATGCACACTGATGCCAGTGTACATTTTATTGCAAAATACACCCCAGAGGGCACCTTAGAGGTGCCCCCTGAAACTTAACCGACTATCTGTGTAGGCTGACTAGTTCCAGCAGCCTGCCACACTAGAGACATGTTGCTGGCCCCATGGGGAGAGTGCCTTTGTCACTCTGAGGCCAGTAACAAAGCCTGCACTGGGTGGAGATGCTAACACCTCCCCCAGGCAGGAGCTGTAACACCTGGCGGTGAGCCTCAAAGGCTCACCCCTTTGTCCCAGCACCGCAGGACACTCCAGCTAGTGGAGTTGCCCGCCCCCTCCGGCCCGGCCCCCACTTTTGGCGGCAAGGCCGGAGAAAATAATGAGAATAACAAGGAGGAGTCACTGGCCAGTCAGGACAGCCCCTAAGGTGTCCTGAGCTGAGGTGACTCTAACTTTTAGAAATCCTCCATCTTGCAGATGGAGGATTCCCCCAATAGGGTTAGGATTGTGACCCCCTCCCCTTGGGAGGAGGCACAAAGAGGGTGTACCCACCCTCAGGGCTAGTAGCCATTGGCTACTAACCCCCCAGACCTAAACACGCCCTTAAATTTAGTATTTAAGGGCTACCCTGAACCCTAGAAAATTAGATTCCTGCAACTACAAGAAGGACTGCCTAGCTGAAAACCCCTGCAGAGGAAGACCAGAAGACGACTACTGCCTTGGCTCCAGAAACTCACCGGCCTGTCTCCTGCCTTCCAAAGATCCTGCTCCAGCGACGCCTTCCAAAGGGACCAGCGACCTCGACATCCTCTGAGGACTGCCCCTGCTTCGAAAAGACAAGAAACTCCCGAGGACAGCGGACCTGCTCCAAGAAAGGCTGCAACTTTGTTTCCAGCAGCCTTGAAAGAACCCTGCAAGCTCCCCGCAAGAAGCGTGAGACTTGCAACACTGCACCCGGCGACCCCGACTCGGCTGGTGGAGATCCAACACCTCAGGAGGGACCCCAGGACTACTCTGATACTGTGAGTACCAAAACCTGTCCCCCCTGAGCCCCCACAGCGCCGCCTGCAGAGGGAATCCCGAGGCTTCCCCTGACCGCGACTCTTTGAATCCAAAGTCCCGACGCCTGGGAGAGACCCTGCACCCGCAGCCCCCAGGACCTGAAGGACCGGACTTTCACTGGAGAAGTGACCCCCAGGAGTCCCTCTCCCTTGCCCAAGTGGAGGTTTCTCCGAGGAACCCCCCCCTTGCCTGCCTGCAGCGCTGAAGAGATCCCGAGATCTCTCATAGACTAACATTGCGAACCCGACGCCTGTTTCTACACTGCACCCGGCCGCCCCCGCGCCGCTGAGGGTGAAATTTCTGTGTGGGCTTGTGTCCCCCCCGGTGCCCTACAAAACCCCCCTGGTCTGCCCTCCGAAGACGCGGGTACTTACCTGCAAGCAGACCGGAACCGGGGCACCCCCTTCTCTCCATTCTAGCCTATGTGGTTTGGGCACCACTTTGAACTCTGCACCTGACCGGCCCTGAGCTGTTGGTGTGGTGACTTTGGGGTTGCTCTGAACCCCCAACGGTGGGCTACCTTGGACCAAGAACTGAACCCTGTAAGTGTCTTACTTACCTGGTAAACCTAACAAAAACTTACCTCCCCTAGGAACTGTGAAAATTGCACTAAGTGTCCACTTTTAAAACAGCTATTTGTCAATAACTTGAAAAGTATACATGCAATTTTTATGATTTAAAGTTCCTAAAGTACTTACCTGCAATACCTTTCGAATGAGATATTACATGTAGAATTTGAACCTGTGGTTCTTAAAATAAACTAAGAAAATATATTTTTCTATACAAAACCTATTGGCTGGATTTGTCTCTGAGTGTGTGTACCTCATTTATTGTCTATGTGTATGTACAACAAATGCTTAACACTACTCCTTGGATAAGCCTACTGCTCGACCACACTACCACAAAATAGAGCATTAGTATTATCTATTTTTACCACTATTTTACCTCTAAGGGGAACCCTTGGACTCTGTGCATGCTATTCCTTACTTTGAAATAGCACATACAGAGCCAACTTCCTACACCCGTGCCACAAAATCAAGTAGGAACGGGAGTTTACTCACGGTATTTCCTAATTCCCAAAAAGGATGGCACCTTAAGGCCAATATTAGATCTCAGAACCCCCAATCTTTACATTCTGTCAGAACACTTTCATATGGTAACACTACAGGATGTTATCCCACTACCATAGCAACACAATTTCATGGCAACATTAGACCTCAAAGATCCGTATTTTACCATAACCATCCATCCTGCACACAGAAAATATCTCAGGTTTGTCATTCAAGGAAAGCACTATCAGTTCAAAGTGTTACCCTTTGAAATAACAACAGCTCCAATGGTATTCACAAATGGCCTAGCAGTAGTCGCAACCTACCTAAGAAGACAACACATACATGTCTTTCCATATCTAGACGATTGGCTAATAAAGTCAAACAGTCATACACAGTGTCAAAACCATGCGCATTATGTAATACAAACCCTGCACACGCAAGGGTTCTCAAACTACCAAAAGTCACAACTACAGCCTGCGCAAATACAACAATATTTAGGGGTGTAGGAAGTTGGCTCTGTATATACTATTTCAAAGTAAGAAATAGTGTGCACAGTCGAAGGGTTCCCCTTAGAGGTAAGATAGTGGCAAAAAATAGATAATTCTAATGCTCTATTATGTGGTAGTGTGGTCGAGCAGTAGGCTTATCAGAGGGTAGTGTTAAGCATTTGTTGTACACACACAGGCAATAAATGAGGAACACACACTCAGACTTACTCCAGGCCAATAGGTTTTTTATATTGAAAAATATATTTTCTTAGTTTATTTTAAGAACCACAGGTTCAAGATTTACAATTAATACTTTAAATGCAAGGTACTTCACTTAGATACTTTAGGAACTTTGAATGAACACAATATCATGTACAGTCTTTGTAAAAATGGCAATAAGCTATTTGTAAGGAAATGCCTCATTGGCATGGTTACCCCCTGACTTTTTGCCTTTGCTGATGCCAAGTTATGATTTGAAAGTGTGCTGAGGCCTGCTAACCAGGCCCCAGCACCAGTGTTTTTTCCCTAACCTGTACCTTTGTTTCCACAATTAGCACACCCTGGCATCCAGGTAAGTCCCTTGTATCTGGTATCCCTGGTACCAAGGGCCCTGATGCCAGGGAAGGTCTCTAAAGGCTGCAGCATGTCTTAAGCCAACTTGGGGACCCCTCACTCAGCACAGACACACTGCTTGCCAGCTTGTGTGTGCTGGTGGGGATAAAATGACTAAGTCGACATGGCACTCCCCTCAGGGTGCCATGCCAACCTCACACTGCCTATAGGTATAGATAAGTCACCCCTCTAGCAGGCCTTACAGCCCTAAGGCAGGGTTCACTATACCATATGTGAGGGCATAAGTGCATGATCACTATGCCCCTACAGTGTCTAAGCAAAACATTAGACATTGTATGTGCAGGGTAGCCATAAGAGTATATGGTCTGGGAGTATGTCATGCACGAACTCCACAGCACCATAATGGCTACACTGAAAACTGGGAAGTTTGGTATCAAACTTCTCAGCACAATAAATGCACACTGATGCCAGTGTACATTGTATTGTGAAATACACCCCTGAAGGCATCTTAGTGATGCCCCCTGAAACCATACCCGACTACCAGTGTGGGCTGACTAGTTTTAGCAGCCTGCCACACACCAGACAAGTTGCTGGCCACATGGGGAGAGTGCCTTTGTCACTCTGTGGCTAGTAACAAAGCCTGTACTGGGTGGAGGTGCTTCTCACCTCCCCCTGCAGGAGCCTCAAAGGCTCACCCCCTTTGTTACAGCACCCCAGGGCACTCCAGCTAGTGGAGTTGCCCGCCCCCTCCGGCCACGGCCCCCACTTTTGGCGGCAAGGCTGGAGGGAACAAAGAAAGCAACAAGGAGGAGTCACTGGCCAGTCAGGACAGCCCCTAAGGTGTCCTGAGCTGAGGTGACTCTGACTTTTAGAAATCCTCCATCTTGCAGATGGAGGACTCCCCCAATAGGATTAGGGATGTGCCCCCCTCCCCTCAGGGAGAAGGCACAAAGAGGGTGTAGCCACCCTCAGGGCTAGTAGCCATTGGCTACTAACCCCCCAGACCTGAACACACCCCTAAATCGAGTATTTAGGGGCTCCCAGAACATAGCAAGATAGATTCCTGCAACCTAAGACGAAGAAGGACGGCTGAGCTTAAAAACCTGCAGAGAAGACGGAGACACCAACTGCTTTGGCCCCAGCTCTACCGGCCTGTCTCCCCACTTCAATAGAACTGCTCCAGCGACGCGTTACACAGGGTCCAGCGACCTCTGAAGCCCGAGAGGACTACCCTGCATCTAAAAGAACCAAGGACAGCGGCTCTGCTCCAAGAAAGAAGCATCTTTGCAACAAAGAAGCAACTTTGAAAGAACACGTTTCCCGCCGGAAGCGTGAGACTTTGCACTCTGCACCCGACGCCCCCGGCTCGACTTGTGGAGAACTAACACTACAGGGAGGACTCCCCGGCGACTGCGACCCCGCGAGTAACCAGAGTTGACCCCCTGAGCCCCCACAGCGACGCCTGCAGAGGGAATCCAGAGGCTCCCCCCCCCCTTGCCTGCCTACATCGCTGAAGAGACCCCTGGGTCTCCCATTGAAACCTATTGCAAACCCGACGCCTGTTTGGACACTGCACCCGCCCGCCCCTGTGCCGCTGAGGGTGTACTTTTTGTGCCTGCTTGTGACATACCTTTCATTTAAAGTATTGTTTGTAAATCTTGAAACTGTGGTTCTTAAAATAAACTAAGAAAATATATTTTTCTATATAAAAACCTATTGGCCTGGAATTGTCTGAGTGTGTGTTCCTCATTTATTGCCTGTGTGTGTACAACAAATGCTTAACACTACCCTCTGATAAGCCTACTACTCGACTGTAAAGAAATGGCTCCCTGTTGCAGTTACCCCCCACTTTTTGCCTGATACTGATGCTGACTTGACTGAGAAGAGTGCTGGGACCCTGCTAACCAGGCCCCAGCACCAGTGTTCCTTCACCTAAAATGTACCATTGTATCTACAATTGGCACACCCTGACATTCAGATAAAGTCCCTTGTAACTGGTACTTCTAGTACCCAGGGCCCTGATGCCAAGGAAGGTCTCTAAGGGCTGCAGCATGTCTTATGCCACCCTAGAGACCCCTCACTCAGCACAGACACACTGCTAACAAGCCTGTGTGTGCTAGTGAGAACAAAATGAGTAAGTCGACATGGCACTCCCCTCAGGGTGCCATGCCAGCCTCTCACTGCCTATGCAGTATAGGTAAGACACCCCTCTAGCAGGCCTTACAGCCCTAAGGCAGGGTGCACTATACCATAGGTGAGGGTACCAGTGCATGAGCATGGTACCCCTACAGTGTCTAAACAAAACCTTAGACATTGTAAGTGCAGGGTAGCCATAAGAGTATATGGTCTGGGAGTCTGTCAAACACGAACTCCACAGCACCATAATGGCTACACTGAAAACTGGGAAGTTTGGTATCAAACTTCTCAGCACAATAAATGCACACTGATGCCAGTGTACATTTTATTGTAAAATACACCACAGAGGGCACCTTAGAGGTGCCCCCTGAAACTTAACCGACTGTCTGTGTAGGCTGACTAGTTCCAGCAGCCTGCCACACTAGAGACATGTTGCTGGCCCCATGGGGAGAGTGCCTTTGTCACTCTGAGGCCAGTAACAAAGCCTGCACTGGGTGGAGATGCTAACACCTCCCCCAGGCAGGAGCTGTAACACCTGGCGGTGAGCCTCAAAGGCTCACCCCTTTGTCACAGCCCAGCAGGGCACTCCAGCTTAGTGGAGTTGCCCGCCCCCTCCGGCCACGGCCCCCACTTTTGGCGGCAAGGCTGGAGGGAACAAAGAAAGCAACAAGGAGGAGTCACTGGCCAGTCAGGACAGCCCCTAAGGTGTCCTGAGCTGAAGTGACTCTAACTTTTAGAAATCCTCCATCTTGCAGATGGAGGATTCCCCCAATAGGGTTAGGATTGTGGCCCCCTCCCCTTGGGAGGAGGCACAAAGAGGGTGTACCCACCCTCAGGGCTAGTAGCCATTGGCTACTAACCCCCCAGACCTAAACACGCCCTTAAATTTAGTATTTAAGGGCTACCCTGAACCCTAGAAGATTAGATTCCTGCAACTACAAGAAGAAGGACTGCCTAGCTGAAAACCCCTGCAGAGGAAGACCAGAAGACAACTGCCTTGGCTCCAGAAACTCACCGGCCTGTCTCCTGCCTTCCAAAGATCCTGCTCCAGCTACGCCTTCCAAAGGGACCAGCGACCTCGACATCCTCTGAGGACTGCCCCTGCTTCGAAAAGACAAGAAACTCCCGAGGACAGCGGACCTGCTCCAAGAAAAGCTGCAACTTTGTTTCCAGCAGCTTTAAAGAACCCTGCAAGCTCCCCGCAAGAAGCGTGAGACTTGCAACACTGCACCCGGCGACCCCGACTCGGCTGGTGGAGATCCAACACCTCAGGAGGGACCCCAGGACTACTCTAAGACTGTGAGTACCAAAACCTGTCCCCCCTGAGCCCCCACAGCGCCGCCTGCAGAGGGAATCCCGAGGCTTCCCCTGACCGCGACTCTTTGAATCCCAAGTCCCGACACCTGGGAGAGACCCTGCACCCGCAGCCCCCAGGACCTGAAGGACCGGACTTTCACTGGAGGAGTGACCCCCAGGAGTCCCTCTCCCTTGACCAAGTGGAGGTTTCCCCGAGGAATCCCCCCCTTGCCTGCCTGCAGCGCTGAAGAGATCCCGAGATCTCTCATAGACTAACATTGCGAACCCGACGCTTGTTTCTACACTGCACCCGGCCGCCCCCGCGCCGCTGAGGGTGAAATTTCTGTGTGGGCTTGTGTCCCCCCCGGTGCCCTACAAAACCCCCCTGGTCTGCCCTCCGAAGACGCGGGTACTTACCTGCAAGCAGACCGGAACCGGGGCACCCCCTTCTCTCCATTCTAGCCTATGTGTTTTGGGCACCACTTTGAACTCTGCACCTGACCGGCCCTGAGCTGCTGGTGTGGTGACTTTGGGGTTGCTCTGAACCCCCAACGGTGGGCTACCTTGGACCAAGAACTAAGCCCTGTAAGTGTCTTACTTACCTGGTTAACCTAACAAATACTTACCTCCCCTAGGAACTGTGAAAATTGCACTAAGTGTCCACTTTTAAAACAGCTATTTGTGAATAACTTGAAAAGTATACATGCAATTTTGATGATTTGAAGTTCCTAAGGTACTTACCTGCAATACCTTTCGAATGAGATATTACATGTAGAATTTGAACCTGTGGTTCTTAAAATAAACTAAGAAAAGATATTTTTCTATATAAAAACCTATTGGCTGGATTTGTCTCTGAGTGTGTGTACCTCATTTATTGTCTATGTGTATGTACAACAAATGCTTAACACTACTCCTTGGATAAGCCTACTGCTCGACCACACTACCACAAAATAGAGCATTAGTATTATCTATTTTTACCACTATTTTACCTCTAAGGGGAACCCTTGGACTCTGTGCATGCTATTCCTTACTTTGAAATAGCACATACAGAGCCAACTTCCTACATTGGTGGATCAGCGGTGGGGTACAAGACTTTGCATTTGCTGGACTACTCAGCCAATACCTGATCACACGACAAATTCCAAAATTGTCATTAGAAATTCATTTTTGCAATTTGAAATTTTTCTAAATTCTTAAAAGTCCTGCTAGGGCCTTGTGTGTTAAGTCCCTGTTTAGCATTGTCTTTTAGAGTTTAAAAGTTTGTTAAAGGTTTGAAATTAGATTCTAGAAACAGTTTTAGATTCTTTAAAAAGTCTTCCAACTTTTAGCAAAATAATGTCTGATACAGAGATGAATGTGGTGGAACTCGACACCACACCTTACCTCCATCTTAAGATGAGGGAGCTAAGGTCTCTCTGTAATATAAAGAAAATAACCATTGGCTCCAGACCTACCAAAATTCAGCTCCAGGAGCTGTTGGCAGAGTTTGAAAAAGCCAACCCCTCTGAGGATGACTTCACAGAGGAAGAAATTAGTGACTTGGAGGGCAATTCCCCCCTTCCAGTCCTAAATAGGGAGACCAGGGCCTCTCAAGCCCTGTCTCCAAAAATGATAGTCAGAAATGTTGCTTCCCTCACAGGAGGGTCCAGCATTTCTGAAATCACTGAGGATGCTCTCAGTGAGGATGACCCCCTGTTAGCCAGGATGGTCAAAAGATTGGCTTTGGAAAAGCAGCTCCTAGCCATAGAAAGGGAAAGAAAAGAGATGGGCCTAGGTCCCATCGATGGTGGCAGCAACTTAAATAGGGTCAGAGATTCTCCTGACATCCTAAAAATCCCCAAAGGGATTGTAACAAAATATGAAGATGGTGATGACATCACCAAATGGTTCACAGCTTTTGAGAGGGCTTGTGTAACCAGAAAAGTGAACAGATCTCACTGGGGTGCTCTCCTTTGGGAAATGTTCACTGGAAAGTGTAGGGATAGACTCCTCACACTCTCTGGAAAAGATGCAGAATCTTATGACCTCATGAAGGGTACCCTGATTGAGGGCTTTGGATTCTCCACTGAGGAGTATAGAATTAGGTTCAGGGGGGCTCAAAAATCCTCGAGCCAGACCTGGGTTGATTTTGTAGACTACTCAGTAAAAACACTAGATGGTTGGTTAACTGGAAATGAAGTGTGTGACTATGTTGGGCTTTATAATTTGTTTATGAAAGAACACATTTTAAGTAACTGCTTCAATGAAAAGTTGCATCAGTATCTGGTAGACCTAGGTCCAATTTCTCCCCAAGAATTGGGAAAGAAGGCAGACCACTGGGTCAAGACTAGGGTAACCAAAACTTCCACTGGGGGTGACCAAAAGAAAGGGGTTACAAAAACTCCCCAGGAGAAAGTGGGTAACACTAGAAACCAAGAAAAAGAGTCCTCTGTAGGCCCCCAAAAACCAGAACAGGTGGGTGGGCCCCAGGACACAACCCAAAACAAAGGTGGGTACCAGGGTAAGAACTGGGATGCCACTAAGGCATGGTGCCACAACTGTAAACAGTCTGGGCACCACACCAAGGACACTTCTTGTCCCAAAAACAAACCCCAGAACAAAATTCCTGGGGTAACCAGTGTAGCCATGGGAGATGACTCCTCAGATGAGGAGGTCTTCCTAGCCTTCAACTGGAAACAGGGCCCAACAGGTGAGTTGGAGATTCCAGAGGGAAGTAGACACTTCCACCACCTACTGGTGAATGGAATCCCAACCACTGCCCTGAGAGACACTTGTGCCAGTCACACTATTGTGCATGACAGGCTGGTGCTCTCAAACCAGTACATCCCAGGTGAGACTGCCAGGGTAAGAGTTAGCCTAGACAGGGTCACTAAGAGGCCTGTGGCTTTAGTGCCCATAGAAGTGGGTGGCACTCTTAGCTGGAGAAGGGTAGTAGTCAGTACAGACCTCCCCCTTGATTGTCTCCTTGGAAATGACTACCCAGAGGTTAGTCAGAGCCCAAGAGAGAAACTGGTCCAGTGCCAGTCCTCTCCCAAGGATTCTGGAAGTCCTGCCTCTGCAGTAAATGCAAGCAGGCCCCAGAAGAAGAAGAAAAGAAAACAGAGTAGGAAGGGTGGACACCCTTTAGCCAAGGTTACAGCAAGCCAAGGAGATTCTGCTCCAGTAGGGGAGAACTCCAAAAATGGCCCTGATAAAGTCCAACCTGACCCACAAGAAGTCCTGGCTAGTCAGGCAACTGTTAAACCTGAGTGGGTGGCTCCTCAGCTAACAGAAGAAAGAGTGGAAGAAGGGTGTTTACTACAAGATGTGGTAACCCCCCACTCCAATACAGCAGACAGGCAACCTGAACCCAAAGAAGCCTGTAACTTAGCCCCTTCCCTTTTAGGTGAAGAGCTAAAGGTGTGGTTCTGGGCACTGACAGCTGTCAGTGGCCTCTGCTGGGTGTTAGCCTTTATGGCTGCACTATCCTTAGCATGGTGGTCTGACCCCATGCCAAATAGCAAGTTAGGCCCCCTGACCCTATTGGTCATGGTGGGGTTACTCCAGCTCTGGGTAACCTCTCTGGGTAAGCTAGGGGTGACCCTGGCCAAGATAAGGTTAGCAGAGGTGGACACCTCTAAGACCAAAATAGAAAGAATGGGTGGAGACATTGAAGAGGCAGACAAGAGGCAATTCAGACTAGGTCCTATCACTGTGGAAGTGGGTCAGTTCCCCAAAGGGAATGACCTGAACAGAAGGATGTAAGGCAGAGTAGGCCCTGCAACTAACCAGCCTATTTCTCCTACTCTTCCTCGCCTGACAGACTAGGAAGACTCTCCCAGCTTGGGCTGAGTCTCCTGGCCTGTGGGCTGGGGGGGGCTTGTGTAAAGAAATGGCTCCCTGTTGCAGTTACCCCCCACTTTTTGCCTGATACTGATGCTGACTTGACTGAGAAGAGTGCTGGGACCCTGCTAACCAGGCCCCAGCACCAGTGTTCCTTCACCTAAAATGTACCATTGTATCCACAATTGGCACACCCTGACATTCAGATAAAGTCCCTTGTAACTGGTACTTCTAGTACCCAGGGCCCTGATGCCAAGGAAGGTCTCTAAGGGCTGCAGCATGTCTTATGCCACCCTAGAGACCCCTCACTCAGCACAGACACACTGCTAACAAGCCTGTGTGTGCTAGTGAGAACAAAATGAGTAAGTCGACATGGCACTCCCCTCAGGGTGCCATGCCAGCCTCTCACTGCCTATGCAGTATAGGTAAGACACCCCTCTAGCAGGCCTTACAGCCCTAAGGCAGGGTGCACTATACCATAGGTGAGGGTACCAGTGCATGAGCATGGTACCCCTACAGTGTCTAAACAAAACCTTAGACATTGTAAGTGCAGGGTAGCCATAAGAGTATATGGTCTGGGAGTCTGTCAAACACGAACTCCACAGCACCATAATGGCTACACTGAAAACTGGGAAGTTTGGTATCAAACTTCTCAGCACAATAAATGCACACTGATGCCAGTGTACATTTTATTGTAAAATACACCACAGAGGGCACCTTAGAGGTGCCCCCTGAAACTTAACCGACTGTCTGTGTAGGCTGACTAGTTCCAGCAGCCTGCCACACTAGAGACATGTTGCTGGCCCCATGGGGAGAGTGCCTTTGTCACTCTGAGGCCAGTAACAAAGCCTGCACTGGGTGGAGATGCTAACACCTCCCCCAGGCAGGAGCTGTAACACCTGGCGGTGAGCCTCAAAGGCTCACCCCTTTGTCACAGCCCAGCAGGGCACTCCAGCTTAGTGGAGTTGCCCGCCCCCTCCGGCCACGGCCCCCACTTTTGGCGGCAAGGCTGGAGGGAACAAAGAAAGCAACAAGGAGGAGTCACTGGCCAGTCAGGACAGCCCCTAAGGTGTCCTGAGCTGAAGTGACTCTAACTTTTAGAAATCCTCCATCTTGCAGATGGAGGATTCCCCCAATAGGGTTAGGATTGTGGCCCCCTCCCCTTGGGAGGAGGCACAAAGAGGGTGTACCCACCCTCAGGGCTAGTAGCCATTGGCTACTAACCCCCCAGACCTAAACACGCCCTTAAATTTAGTATTTAAGGGCTACCCTGAACCCTAGAAGATTAGATTCCTGCAACTACAAGAAGAAGGACTGCCTAGCTGAAAACCCCTGCAGAGGAAGACCAGAAGACGACAACTGCCTTGGCTCCAGAAACTCACCGGCCTGTCTCCTGCCTTCCAAAGATCCTGCTCCAGCGACGCCTTCCAAAGGGACCAGCGACCTCGACATCCTCTGAGGACTGCCCCTGCTTCGAAAAGACAAGAAACTCCCGAGGACAGCGGACCTGCTCCAAGAAAAGCTGCAACTTTGTTTCCAGCAGCTTTAAAGAACCCTGCAAGCTCCCCGCAAGAAGCGTGAGACTTGCAACACTGCACCCGGCGACCCCGACTCGGCTGGTGGAGATCCAACACCTCAGGAGGGACCCCAGGACTACTCTAAGACTGTGAGTACCAAAACCTGTCCCCCCTGAGCCCCCACAGCGCCGCCTGCAGAGGGAATCCCGAGGCTTCCCCTGACCGCGACTCTTTGAATCCCAAGTCCCGACACCTGGGAGAGACCCTGCACCCGCAGCCCCCAGGACCTGAAGGACCGGACTTTCACTGGAGGAGTGACCCCCAGGAGTCCCTCTCCCTTGACCAAGTGGAGGTTTCCCCGAGGAATCCCCCCCTTGCCTGCCTGCAGCGCTGAAGAGATCCCGAGATCTCTCATAGACTAACATTGCGAACCCGACGCTTGTTTCTACACTGCACCCGGCCGCCCCCGCGCCGCTGAGGGTGAAATTTCTGTGTGGGCTTGTGTCCCCCCCGGTGCCCTACAAAACCCCCCTGGTCTGCCCTCCGAAGACGCGGGTACTTACCTGCAAGCAGACCGGAACCGGGGCACCCCCTTCTCTCCATTCTAGCCTATGTGTTTTGGGCACCACTTTGAACTCTGCACCTGACCGGCCCTGAGCTGCTGGTGTGGTGACTTTGGGGTTGCTCTGAACCCCCAACGGTGGGCTACCTTGGACCAAGAACTAAGCCCTGTAAGTGTCTTACTTACCTGGTTAACCTAACAAATACTTACCTCCCCTAGGAACTGTGAAAATTGCACTAAGTGTCCACTTTTAAAACAGCTATTTGTGAATAACTTGAAAAGTATACATGCAATTTTGATGATTTGAAGTTCCTAAGGTACTTACCTGCAATACCTTTCGAATGAGATATTACATGTAGAATTTGAACCTGTGGTTCTTAAAATAAACTAAGAAAAGATATTTTTCTATATAAAAACTTATTGGCTGGATTTGTCTCTGAGTGTGTGTACCTCATTTATTGTCTATGTGTATGTACAACAAATGCTTAACACTACTCCTTGGATAAGCCTACTGCTCGACCACACTACCACAAAATAGAGCATTAGTATTATCTATTTTTACCACTATTTTACCTCTAAGGGGAACCCTTGGACTCTGTGCATGCTATTCCTTACTTTGAAATAGCACATACAGAGCCAACTTCCTACATCGACCACACTACCACAAAATAGAGCGTTAGAATTATCTCTGTTTGCCTCTATCTTACCTCTAAGGGGAACCCTTGGACTCTATGCACACTATTTCTTACTTTGAAATAGTACATACAGAGCCAACTTCCTACAATTAGGTTCAGGGGGGCTCAAAAATCCTCGAGCCAGACCTGGGTTAATTTTGTTGACTTCTCAGTCAAAACACTGGATGGTTGGATTAATGGCAGTGGTGTAAATGATTATGAAGGGCTGTATAATTTGTTTATGAAGGAACACCTTTTAAGTAATTGTTTCAATGATAAACTGCATCAGCATCTGGTAGACCTAGGTCCAATTTCTCCCCAAGAATTGGGAAAGAAGGCGGACCATTGGGTCAAGACAAGGGTGTCCAAGACTTCAACAGGGGGTGACCAAAAGAAAGGGGTCACAAAGACTCCCCAGGGGAAGAGTGTTGAGACATCCAAGGGAAAAAGTAAAGAGTTTTTTACAGGGCCCCA
This sequence comes from Pleurodeles waltl, assembly GCF_031143425.1. Taxonomy (NCBI): domain Eukaryota; kingdom Metazoa; phylum Chordata; class Amphibia; order Caudata; family Salamandridae; genus Pleurodeles; species Pleurodeles waltl. Next base: position 366,604,283 of record NC_090445.1, read on the forward strand.
AAATCCTGCTCAGGAGGGAGGGTCCAAAGCCTCTTCACAATCCTCATTTGGGTACAAGGGTAAAAACTTTGATCCCAAAAAGGCCTGGTGTCGTAACTATAATCGGCCAGTGTGCAATTTATTGTAAAATACACCCAGAGGGCATCTTAGAGATGCCTCCTGTAAACATACTGTAGGAAGTTGGCTCTGTATGTGCTATTTCAAAGTAAGGAATAGCATGCACAGAGTCCAAGGGTTCCCCTTAGAGGTAAAATAGTGGTAAAAAGAGATAATACTAATGCTCTATTTTGTGGTAGTGTGGTCGAGCAGTAGGCTTATCCAAGGAGTAGTGTTAAGCATTTGTTGTACATACACATAGACAATAAATGAGGTACACACACTCAGAGACAAATCCAGCCAATAGGTTTTGTTATAGAAAAATATCTTTTCTTAGTTTATTTTAAGAACCACAGGTTCAAATTTAACATGTAATATCTTGTTTGAAAGGTATTGCAGGTAAGTACATTAGGAACTTTGAATCATTTCAATTGCAGGTATACTTTTCAAGTTATTCACAAATAGCTACTTTAAAAGTGGACACTTAGTGCAATTTTCACAGTTCCTGGGGGAGGTAAGTTTTTGTTAGTTTTACCAGGTAAGTAAGACACTTACAGGGTTCAGTTCTTGGTCCAAGGTAGCCCACCGTTGGGGGTTCAGGGCACCCCAAAATTACCACACCAGCAGCTCAGGGCCGGTCAGGTGCAGAGTTCAAAGTGGTGCCCAAAACGCATAGGCTTCAATGGAGAGAAGGGGGTGCCCCGGTTCCGGTCTGCTTGCAGGTAAGTACCCGCTTCTTCGGAGGGCAGACCAGGGGGGTTTTGTAGGGCACCGGGGGGGACACAAGCCCACACAGAAATGTCACCCTCAGCGGCGCGGGGGCGGCCGGGTGCAGTGTTAGAACAAGCGTCGGGTTCGCAATGTAAGTCAAGGAGAGATCAAGGGATCTCTTCAGCGCTGCAGGCGGGCAAGGGGGGGCTTCCTCGGGGAAACCTCCACTTGGGCAAGGGAGAGGGACTCCTGGGGGTCACTTCTGCAGTGAAAGTCCGGTCCTTCAGGTCCTGGGGGCTGCGGGTGCAGGGTCTTTTCCAGGCGTCGGGACTTAGGTTTCAGAGAGTCGCGGTCAGGGGAAGCCTCGGGATTCCCTCTGCAGGCGGCGCTGTGGGGGCTCAGGGGGGACAGGTTTTGGTACTCACAGTCGGAGAGTAGTCCGGGGGTCCTCCCTGAGGTGTTGGTTCTCCACCAGCCGAGTCGGGGTCGCCGGGTGCAGTGTTGCAAGTCTCACGCTTCTTGCGGGGAGTTGCAGGGTTCTTTAAAGATGCTTCTTGAAACAAAGTTGCAGTCTTTTTGGAGCAGGTCCGCTGTCCTCGGGAGTTTCTTGTCGTCGTCGAAGCAGGGCAGTCCTCAGAGGATTCAGAGGTCGCTGGTCCTTTTGGAAGGCGTCGCTGGAGCAGAGTTCTTTGGAAGGCAGGAGACAGGCCGGTGAGTTTCTGGAGCCAAGGCAGTTGTTGTCTTCTGGTCTTCCTCTGCAGGGGTTTTCAGCTGGGCAGTCCTTCTTCTTGTTGTTGCAGGAATCAAATTTTCTAGGGTTCAGGGTAGCCCTTAAATACTAAATTTAAGGGCGTGTTTAGGTCTGGGGGGTTAGTAGCCAATGGCTACTAGCCCTGAGGGTGGGTACACCCTCTTTGTGCCTCCTCCCAAGGGGAGGGGGTCACAATCCTAACCCTATTGGGGGAATCCTCCATCTGCAAGATGGAGGATTTCTAAAAGTTAGAGTCACTTCAGCTCAGGACACCTTAGGGGCTGTCCTGACTGGCCAGTGACTCCTCCTTGTTGCTTTCTTTGTTCCCTCCAGCCTTGCCGCCAAAAGGGGGGCCGTGGCCGGAGGGGGCGGGCAACTCCACTAAGCTGGAGTGCCCTGCTGGGCTGGGACAAAGGGGTGAGCCTTTGAGGCTCACCGCCAGGTGTCACAGCTCCTGCCTGGGGGAGGTGTTAGCATCTCCACCCAGTGCAGGCTTTGTTACTGGCCTCAGAGTGACAAAGGCACTCTCCCCATGGGGCCAGCAACATGTCTCTAGTGTGGCAGGCTGCTGGAACTAGTCAGCCTACACAGACAGTCGGTTAAGTTTCAGGGGGCACCTCTAAGGTGCCCTCTGGGGTGTATTTTGCAATAAAATGTACACTGGCATCAGTGTGCATTTATTGTGCTGAGAAGTTTGATACCAAACTTCCCAGTTTTCAGTGTAGCCATTATGGTGCTGTGGAGTTCGTGTTTGACAAACTCCCAGACCATATACTCTTATGGCTACCCTGCACTTACAATGTCTAAGGTTTTGTTTAGACACTGTAGGGGTACCATGCTCATGCACTGGTACCCTCACCTATGGTACAGTGCACCCTGCCTTAGGGCTGTAAGGCCTGCTAGAGGGGTGTCTTACCTATACTGCATAGGCAGTGAGAGGCTGGCATGGCACCCTGAGGGGAGTGCTATGTCGACTTACTCCTTTTGTCCTCACTAGCACACACAAGCTGGCAAGCAGTGTGTCTGTGCTGAGTGAGAGGTCTCCAGGGTGGCATAAGACATGCTGCAGCCCTTAGAGACCTTCCTTGGCATCAGGGCCCTTGGTACTAGAAGTACCAGTTACAAGGGACTTATCTGGATGCCAGGGTCTGCCAATTGTGGATACAAAAGTACAGGTTAGGGAAAGAACACTGGTGCTGGGGCCTGGTTAGCAGGCCTCAGCACACTTTCAATTGTAAACATAGCATCAGCAAAGGCAAGAAGTCAGGGGGCAACCATGCCAAGGAGGCATTTCCTTACACATACCCAACTTCCAGTGTAGGCTGATTAGTTTTTGCCAGCCTGCCACACACCAGACATGTTGCTGGCCACATGGGGAGAGTGCCTTTGTCATTCTGTGGCCAGGAACAAAGCCTGTACTGGGTGGAGGTGCTTCTCACCTCCCCCTGCACGAACTATAACACCTGGCGGTGAGCCTCAAAGGCTCATCCACTTTGTTACAGCGCCACAGAGCATCCCAGCTAGTGGAGATGCCCTCCCCTCCGGCCACTGCCCCCACTTTTGGTGGCAAGGCTGGAGGAGAGAATTAGAAAAACAAGGAGGAGTCACCCACCAGTCAGGACAGCCCCTAAGGTGTCCTGAGCTGAGGTGACCCTTACTTTTAGAAATCCTCCATCTTGTGGATGCAGGATTCCCCCCAATAGGATTAGGGATGTGCCCCCCTCCCCACAGGGAGGAGGCACAAAGAGGGTGTAGCCACCCTCAAGGACAGTAGCCATTGTCTACTGCCCTCCCAGACCTAAACACACCCTAAATTCAGTATTTAGGGGCTCCCCAGAACCTAGGAAACTAGACTCCTGCAACCTTAACCAGAAGAAGGTCTGCTGACCTGAAGCCCTGCAGTGAAGACGGAGACAACAACTGCTTTGGCCCCAGCCCTACCGGCCTGTCTCCCTACTTCGAAGAAAACTGCAACAGCGACGCATCCCCCAGGGACCAGCGACCCCTGAAGCCTCAGAGGACTGCCCGTCCTTCAATCTACCAAGGGAAGACTGGTGCAGTTTCTCACAAACACCACCACCATCATGTAGTACTGCAACAAGCAGACTGAAATAGGGTTAGGGGGTCCTGTCACCAGGGCTCTGCACCCCTGGAGGTTACTTGACCTTCATTGTATTTTCCTGGTTCTAAACCACCTGTTGGGATTCTTGAATGTCATGTTGGGCTCACTCATCCTTTTGAGTCTTGTGGATCATAAACAGTATCTACAACCCAGTAGGATGCAGGGATTCTATCAGAAGGGAAGGGGGGTGAAGAGACACCCAGGCTAGATACTAACACCACTGTCCAGAACCTGCAGTTGTAAAGGTTTTGCATGTTGGAGGTCCTGCAAAGACACTCGCTCTGTGATGCATTCCTGTGTGCCTTCCCACCCCAAGTTCTGAAAAGGATAAGGGATGAGTGAGCTCATGTCATCCACCTGGCTCTGTTGGGCCAGGAGAGTGTGTTATCAGAAACGTCTGTGCATAAGTATTTGTCTTTTGATCTGGTACCACTTTGGGACTGTTGGAAAGTAGCCTCTTTCTACCTTGGTTACCCCCACTTTTTGTCTGTTTGTCAGTGTGTTTGACTGTGTTCACTGGTATCCCGCTAACCAGGATCCAGTGACTATGCTCTCTCTCTCCTCTAAATTTGGTTGCTGGTAACTTTTTCTTCCCACAATTGGCATACTGGTCCCCCCATGTAAGTCCCTAGTATATGGTACCCATGGCATTTGGGTTCCAGGGCATCCCCTATGGGCTGCACCAGGTATGCTGCCGCCCATAGGGAGCCCATGCAAAAAGGGTTCTGCAGGCCTGCCAATGCAGCCTGCGTCAAATGGGTGCATGCACCCTTTTCACTACAGGTCACTATAAGTCACCCCTATGGTAGGCTCTCACAGCCCAGAGCGCAGGGTGCAGGTACCTGTAAGTGAGGGCACCCCTGCATTAGCAGAGGTGCCCTCACAAACACCAGATCCATTTCCCTCTACTTTGTGAGTGCGGGGGCGCAATTGTATGCATGTACTGGACATAGGTCAATACCTATGTCCAGCTACATAATGGTAACTCCTAATCTGGGCATGTTAGATTTAAAACATGTTGAAATCATACCCCAATACTGTTGCAAGTATTGGAAGTATGATTCCATGCACGCTGGGGGCCCCTTAGAGGATCCCCCAGCATTATTACCACCAGTCTTACAGGGTTTTTTGGGAAGCCCAGCTGCTGATACCCCTCAGACAGGTTTATGCCCTCCTGCTGCTTCATCTGGTCAAGCCCAGGAAGGCAGAATAAAGGAGTTCCTTTGGAAGAGGGAGGTAACACCCTCTCCCTTTGGCAGTAGGTGTGACTGGCTTAGGAAGGGTAGCCTCCCCAGGCCACTGGTTTGCTTTGAGGGGCACATTTGGTGCCCTCTGTCCATAAACCAGTCCACACCGGTTCAGGGACCCCCAGTCCCTGCTCTGGCAAGAAACTGGACAAAAGAAAGGGGAGTGACTGCTCCCCTGTCCATCACCACCTAAGGTGTGGTGCCCAGAGCTCCTTCGGAGGGTCCCTGGGTTCAGCCAGCATCTGAGTGGCCATGCAGATGACTTCAGAGCCCCCTCCTGATATGTGCTTACCTGGTTAGGTGACCAATCTCCCTTTCAGTGCTATTTAGGGTAGGGTCTCTCTCTTGGGTGGGTCCTCAGATTTGGCTTGCAGGATTCCAGCAGGACTCCTCTGCAACCTCTGCTTTGACTTCTGGCCTCTGGAACTGCGACTGGAACCTTTCTGCAGCAGGAGAGCAGAAACCTGTCTGACGGGTGGCAGCAGCTTGGGCTGTCTGGAAAACCCCAGAAATCTGGTAGGAGGAATACTGGGGGTCCTCTACAGAGCTCCCAGAATGCATGGAATCATATTTCCAGTACTGGCAACAGTATTGGGGTATAATTCCGACATGTTTGATACCAACAATGCCTAGAGGTTCAGAATTACCATTATGTAGCTGAACATACGTAGTGACCTATGTCCAATACACACAAAAAAATGGCGTCCCCGCTCTCACAAAGTCCAGGAAAATGGGACTGGAGTTTGTGGGGCACCTCTGCTAGTGCATGGGTGCCCTCACAACCAGGTACTTGCAACCTGCCCTCTGGGCTAGGAGGGCCTGCTATACAGGTGACTTACAGTGACCTGTAGTGAAAAGGGTGCATGCACCCTTTTACGCAGGCTGCAATGGAAGGCCTGCGGATACATTTTTCATGGGCTCCCCATGGCTGGCATAATACATGCTGCAGCCCATGGGGATGCCCCGGTACCCCAATGCCCTGGTGTAAGGAAATGCCTCCTTGGCATGGTTACCCCCCTGACATTTTGCCTTTGCTGATGCCAAGTTATGATTTGAAAGTATGCTGAGGCCTGCTAACCAGGCCCCAGCACCAGTGTTCTTTCCCTAACCTGTACCTTTGTTTCCACAATTGGCACACCCTGGCATCCAGGTAAGTCCCTTGTAACTGGTACCCCTGGTACCAAGGGCCCTGATGCCAGGGAAGGTCTCTAAGGGCTGCAGCCTATCTTACGCCACCCTGGAGACCCCACACTCAGCACAGACACACTGCTTGCCAGCTTGTGTGTGCTGGTGGGGAGAAAATGACTAAGTCGACATGTCACTCCCCTCAGGGTGCCATGCCAACCTCACACTGCCTATAGGTATAGATAAGTCACCCCTCTAGCAGGCCTTACAGCCCTAAGGCAGGGTGCACTATACCATATGTGAGGGCATAAGTGCATGCGCACTATGCCCCTACAGTGTCTAAGCAAAACCTTAGAAATTGTTAGTGCAGGGTAGCCATAAGAGTATATGGTGTGGGAGTCTGTCATGCACGAACTCCACAGCAACATAATGGCTACACTGAAAACTGGGAAGTTTGGTATCAAACTTCTCAGCACAATAAATGCACACTGATGCCAGTGTACATTTTATTGTGAAATACACCCCAGAGGGCATCTTAGAGCTGCCCCCTGAAACCATACGAGACTACCAGTGTGGGCTGACTAGTTTTAGCAGCCTGCCACACACCAGACATGTTGCTGGCCACATGGGGAGAGTGCCTTTGTCACTCTGTGGCTAGTAACAAAGCCTGTACTGGGTGGAGGTGCTTCTCACCTCCCCCTGCAGGAGCTGTAACACCTGGCGGTGAGACTCAAAGGCTCACCCCCTTTGTTACAGCACCCCAGGGCACTCCAGCTAGTCGAGTTGCCTGCCCCCTCCGGTCACGGCCCCACTTTTGGCGGCAAGGCCAGGGGAGATAATGAGAAAAACAAGGAGTCGTCACTGGCCAGTCAGGACAGCCCCTAAGGTGTCCTGAGCTGAGGTGACTCTGACTTAGAAATCCTCCATCTTGCAGATGGAGGATTCCCCCAATAGGATTAAGGATGTGCCCCCCTCCCCTCAAGGAGGAGGCACAAAGAGGGTGTAGCCACCCTCAGGGCTAGTAGCCATTGGCTACTAACCCCCCAGACCTAAACACACCCCGAAAATCGAGTATTTAGGGGCTCCCAGAACTCAGGTAACTAGATTCCAGCCACCTAAGATGAAGAAGGACTGCTGAGCTGAAAATCCTGCAGAGAAGACGGAGACACCAACTGCTTTGGCCCCAGCTCTACCGGCGTGTCTCCCCACTTCAAGAGAACTGCATCAGCGACGCGTTCCACAGGGTCCAGCGACCTCTGAAGCCTCAGAGGACTAGCCTAAATCTAAAAGGACCAAGAACTCCTGAGGACAGCGGCTCTGCTCCAAAGAAGAAACATCTTTGGAACAAAGAAGCAACTTTTAAAGACAACACGTTTCCCGCCAGAAGCGTGAGACTTGGCACTCTGCACCCGACGCCCCCGGCTCGACTTGTGGAGAAACAACACTACAGGGAGGACTCCCCGGCGACTGTGAGCCCGTGAGTAGCTAGAGTTGACCCCCCTGATCCCCCACAGCGACGCCTGCAGAGAGAATCCAGAGGCTCCCCCTGACCGCGACTGCCTGCTTCTAAGAACCCGACGCCTGGTAAGGACACTGCACCCACAGCCCCCAGGACCTGTAGGATCCGACCTCCAGTGCAGGAGCGACCCCCAGGTGGCCCTCTCCCTTGCCCAGGTGGTGGTTACCCCGAGGAGCCCCCCCCTTGCCTGCAACGCTGAAGAGACCCCTTGGTCTCTCATTGAAACCTATTGGAAACCCGACGCGAGTTTGCACACTGCACCCGGCCACCCCGCGCTGCTGAGGGTGTACTTTTTGTGCTGACTTGTGTCCCCCCCGGTGCCCTACAAAACCCCCCTGGTCTGCCCTTCGAAGGCGCGGGTACTTACCTGCTGGCAGACTGGAACCGGGGCACCCCCTTCTCCATTGAAGCCTATGCATTTTGGGCACCACTTTGACCTCTGCACCTGACCGGCCCTGAGCTGCTGGTGTGGTAAATTTGGGGATGCTCTGAACCCCCAACGGTGGGCTACCTTCGACCCAACTTTGAACCCTGTAGGTGGTTTACTTACCCGCAAAACTAACAAACACTTACCTCCCCCAGGAACTGTTGAAAATTGCACAGTGTCTAGTTTTAAAATAGCTTATTGCCATGTGTGTGAAAACTGTATATGCTATTTTGCTACTTCAAAGTTCCGAAAGTTCCTAAGTGAAATACCTTTCATTTAAAGTATTGTTTGTAAATCTTGAACCTGTGGTTCTTAAAATAAACTAAGAAAAAATATTTTTCTATATAAAAACCTATGGACCTGGAATTGTCTGAGTGTGTGTTCCCCATTTATTGCCTGTGTGTGTACATCAAATGCTTAACACTACCCTCTGATGAGACTACTGCTTGACCACACTCCCACAAAATAGAGCATTATAATTATCTCTTTTTGCCACTACCTTACCTCTGGGGAACCCTTGGACTCTGTGCATGCTATTTCTTACTTTGAAATAGTACATACAGAGCCAACTTCCTACACCTGGGTACCGTATACTAGGGACTTACATAGGGGGGCCAGTATGCCAAATGTGGGGTGAAAAAGCTACATGTAACCAAGTTGGAAGGGAGAGAGCATAATCACTGGAGTCCAGGTTAGCAGGATCCCAGTGAACACAGTGAAACACACTGACAAGCAGAAAATGGTGGTAACCAGGCAAAGAAAGAGGGTACTTACCTACAAAAGGCCACTTAAGCTTCGTAAATCTACGTAAAAAGGACAACCATTTAATGAGGGAAAACCAAACTATCCACTTTCTCATCATGGGGAACAATCTGGGGATGTGAACTGAAGATGGCCTACATCCTGCCAAATATCAGACTTAAGTAGTCAAGGTGTCAGATGAATCCTCGAAATAGAGCTGACCTTTTGCTACAGTACAGCACTATATCAGGCCGACTTTCAAGCTTGTGGCAACAGATTTGGTACAACACTGCTGGAGCAGCTGGCAGCCCTTTGGTACAACAACCAGTGAAACATTCGGCTAGAGTTAATATATGTTCCAGCACAGATTGTGGATTAGGCAGATTCCAAATGGGGCCAGTTGAAAGTGTGACTGGAGTTCCAAAGGCTTCCTGGGGATGGAAGGCACACCACAGAGAGGTGGAGTAATATTGAAGATTTTACTCCACCTCTGCGCACTTGTTTGAAACCCCTGTTGTGAGGCAGTTTCTGAAAGGCTTTAAAAAAAAAAAAATCTTTCCAAATCGTTTGTGATGCCACAGTGGATTGTTAACAAGGTGTAAGGAAATGCCTCCTTGGCATGGTTACCCCCTGACTTTTTGCCTTTGCTGATGCTATCTTTTGAATTGAAAGTGTGCTGAGGCCTGCTAACCAGGCCCCAGCACCAGTGTTCTTTCCCTAACCTGTACTTTTGTTTTCACAATTGGCACACCCTGGCATCCAGGTAAGTCCCTTGTAACTGGTACCCCTGGTACCAAGGGCCCTGATGCCAGGGAAGGTCTCTAAGGGCTGCAGCATATCTTATGCCACCCTGGGGATCCCTCACTCAGCACAGACACACTGCTTGCCAGCTTGTGTGTGCTGGTGAGGACAAAACGAGTAAGTCGACATGGCACTCCCCTCAGGGTGCCACGCCAACCTCACACTGCCTATGCAGTATAGATAAGTCACCCCTCTAGCAGGCCTTACAGCCCTAAGGCAGGGTGCACTATACCATAGGTGAGGGCACCAGTGCATGAGCACTGTGCCCCTACAGTGTCTAAGCAAAACCTTAGACATTGTAAGTGCAGGGTAGCCATAAGAGTATATGGTCTGGGAGTCTGTCAAACACGAACTCCACAGCACCATAATGGCTACACTGAAAACTGGGAAGTTTGTTATCAAACTTCTCAGCACAATAAATGCACACTGATGCCAGTGTACATTTTATTGTAAAATACACCCCAGAGGGCACCCCCTGAAACCTTAACCAACTACCTGTGTAGGCTGACTGGTTTTAGCAGCCTGCCACACTCGAGACATGTTGCTGGCCACATGGGGAGAGTGCCTTTGTCACTCTGTGGCCAGTAACAGCCTGCACTGGGTGGAGATGCTATCACCTCCCCCAGGCAGGAGCTGTAACACCTGGCAGTGAGCCTCAAAGGCTCACCCCCTTTGTTCCAGCACCACATGGCACTCCAGCTAGTGGAGTTGCCCGCCCCCTCCGGTCACGGCCCCACTTTTGGCGGCAAGGCCGGAGGAAATAATGAGAATAACAAGGAGGAGTCACTGGCCAGTCAGGACAGCCCCTAAGGTGTCCTGAGCTGAAGTGACTAACTTTTAGAAATCCTCCATCTTGCAGATGGAGGATTCCCCCAATAGGGATAGGAATGTGACCCCCTCCCCTTGGGAGGAGGCACAAAGAGGGTGTACCCACCCTCAGGGCTAGTAGCCATTGGCTACTAACCCCCCGGACCTAAACACGCCCTTAAATTTAGTATTTAAGGGCTCTCCTGAACCTAAGAATTTAGATTCCTGCAACTTAAAGAAGAAGAGGACTGCTGAGCTGAAAAACCCTGCAAAGAAGAAGACACCAACTGCTTTGGCCCCAGCCCTACCGCCCTGTCTCCCTCCTTCGGAAGAAAACTGCTCCAGCGACGCTTTCCCCAGGACCAGCAACCTCTGAATCCTCAGAGGACTGCCCTGCTTCCAAAAGACCAAGAAACTCCCGAGAACAGCGGCCCTGTTCAACAAAGACTGCAACTTTGTTTCCAGAGAAGAAGCGTGAGACTTGCAACACTGCACCCGGCGACCCCGACTCGACTGGTGGAGAAACAACGCTACAGGGAGGACCCCCAGGCGACTCCAAGACTGAGTAACCAAAGTTGTCCCCCCTGAGCCCCCACAGCGACGCCTGCAGAGGGAATCCCGAGGCTCCCCCTGACCGCGACTGCCTGACTGAAATCCCGACGCCTGGAAAAGACCCTGCACCAGCAGCCCCCAGGACCTGAAGGATCGGAACTCCAGTGCAGGAGTGACCCCCAGGAGGCCCTCTCCCTTGCCCAGGTGGTGGCTACCCCGAGGAGCCCCCCCCTTGCCTGCAACGCTGAAGAGACCCCTTGGTCTCTCATTGAAACCTATTGGAAACCCGACGCGGGTTTGCACACTGCACCCGGCCGCCCCCGCGCTGCTGAGTGTGTACTTTTTGTGCTGACTTGTGTCCCCCCCGGTGCCCTACAAAACCCCCCTGGTCTGCCCTCCAAAGACGTGGGTACTTAGCTGCTGGCAGACTGGAACCGGGGCACCCCCTTCTCCATTGGAGCCTATGTGTTTTGGGCACCACTTTGAACTCTGTACCTGACCGGCCCTGAGCTGCTGGTGTGGTGACTTTGGGGTTGCTCTGAACCCCCAACGGTGGGCTACCTTGGACCCCAATTTTAACCCTGTAGATGGTTTACTTACCTGCAAGAACTAACAATAACTTACCTCCCCCAGGAACTGTTGAAAATTGCACTGTGTCCACTTTTAAAATAGCTATATGTGTTTTATGTAAAAAGTATATATGCTATTGTGATTATTCAAAGCTCCTAGAGTACTTACCTGCAATACCTTTCAAATGAGATATTACATGTAGAATTTGAACCTGTGGTTCTTAAAATAAACTAAGAAAATATATTTTTCTATACAAAAACCTATTGGCCTGGAATTGTCTTTGAGTTTGTGTTCCTCATTTATTGCCTGTGTGTATGTACAACAAATGCTTAACACTACTCCTTTGATAAGCCTACTGCTCGACCACACTACCACAAAATAGAGCATTAGTACTATCTCTTTTTGCCACTATCTTACCTCTAAGGGGAACCCTTGGACTCTGTGCATGCTATTCCTTACTTCGAAATAGCACATACAGAGCCAACTTCCTACACAAGGTCTTGAGTTTTCTCATGTGTGCACCTGACAAAAAACCTTACTAGTCCCACTGCAATAACTTACTGGGCCAAAGACAAAAACTATAAAACATTTGGCAATTTGGATAGTAAGAGATCAGTCTTGCGAACTCCACACCAGGTCACAAATTTAAAAATGTGTCCTAGCACCCATCATAAATGCACTTTGTGAAAGGCCACAGGGCAGCAAGGATGACATCCATAACTTTGGGTGGCAGCTCATTTGAAGTTAATTTCAGATGGTCAATCTCCACACATTGAGGTGTAGATTGCGCTGCGCCAGAAGATGGTCCCTGTATGAAGCTGGCCTGTTGTGTGGTGGGTACCTATGGTACTTACACTTAATAGCAGATCCAGGTATCCCCTCTTAGTGAAGTGTAGGTAGTGTCTAGAAGCTATGCTCTTTAGAGGTAGCTGTGGATGAGCAGCCAAGGCTTATCTAGGAGACATGCAAAGCTTGTGCAATGTCACTGTAGTCACACAGTACTAACACACGTGGAAAAAAAAAACTCAGATGCACAAAAATAAAGGTACATTATTTTTGGAACAAATCACCACAAAATACTAGACCGGTGACCCCCCACCCTTAGGAGGTAAGTAATACACTAAATAGATACACTAGCAATCAGAAATAGGCATAGCAAAGGTTAGAAAACAGTGCATATAGTAATAACCAATAGTTACCCTAGGGGGAGCACAAACCATATATATATATATATAAAATGGAATGAGAAGAAGGTACCCGCACCTAGGTATGTAAAATGTGTAGAGGGGGAGCTGGGAATACTATTAGAGATAAGTAACAGTACCTCCCAGCGACCAGGAACGCAGGAGTAATACACTGGATTCCCCCAAACCACCTAAAAGGAGGAAAAGAAAAGACATCCAGATAAGACTGCAAGAAAACCAGTGGTGGATTCCTGAAGAAAGAAGACCTGTGAAGTGAGGGGACCAAGTACAAGAGTCACAGTGAGTCCAGGAGCAGTAGAGACTACTACCCACTCAGCTATGGATGCAGGAGTTGGTCGACAGTGACGGAGAAGAGTTCCTGATGGATGCAGGTGAAGCCCCCCGCTGGAAGGGAGACTGAAGACCAGTGTTGGTGCAGGAATTCCACCAACAAGCTTTGGCAAAGGCAAACTCAGTTAGTGGAAAAGAGGTGATGCCGGGGACCAGCATGGCCCAGACAGACTCAACCCAGGAAGGTGAGTCACAGGGGACCCTCAGCGTTGCAGAGTCCACAGGAGCAGAGGCAGCACCCACAGGAGTCTCAAAGGACGGGGACACAAGTCACAGAAAAAGACCACACAGCACTACAAAAGAGGATCCCGCACCACAGGAGAACCACATAGGAGGCTGTGCTTTGCAGGACAGAGTGCTGGTCGCTGGAGCTACATGTCGCCTTAAGATCCCTTGGAGGAGATGCAAACTAGCCTTGGCAGCTGCAAGAGACGCAGTGCACCGGGGTTACTGTCCTGAGTGGGGAGGCAAAGGCTTACCTCCACAGAAGTGGGACAGCTGGCAGAGAGGACCAAGAGGACTACTCCGGACCATCACCTGTGATGCAGGATTCATGCAGCTCAGCAGGAGAGGGGATCCACGCAGCTGGTTGTCGCTTGTTGTAGGTACCTGTGGTTGCAGGGGAGTGAGGAAACTGATGGAAAGCTGGCAGGAGCCCTGGAAATAATGTTGCTGAAGAGTCCTTTAGAAAGCAGTTTGTCGGGTCCTGGACCACCCCAGGGATGATGCCCAGAGCTCCCCCAGAGGGTCCCTGGGTTCTGCCATCTTGAATCAAAGGTTGGCAGGGACCTCTGGGAGCATGTGAGTGGCCAGATCAGGCAGGTGATGTCCGAGCCCCTCTTGATAGGTTGTCACCTAGCTAGGTGACCAATCCTCCTTTCAGGGCTATTTAGTGTCTCTCGATTGGTGGGTCCTCAGATTCGGCTTGCAAGAATCTTGCAGGACTCCGCTGCAACCTCTGCTTCGGGTTCTGGCACTGCGACTGCGACTGGACACTCCAGGAACCAACAATCTGCATCCACGATGAAGACTCTGCTTGCGACATTGTTTCGACAGCTCCTTCCAGTGTCTGCAACATTTCCCCGGCTGTGCATCCTCTGAGGGTGGCAAGTCTTCAGTCTGCACGAGAAGGAAGAAGGGATCTCACTTGGAGTGATGGAGCCCCTCCCCTGCATCCACAGTCACTAACTGCAACGACGACCGGCTGCGTGGATCTCCGCTCATTCTGAGGTGCAGGGATCCTACTTAACGGTTGGTGGTCCTCTTGTTCCTCTCTGCCAGCTGTCCAGCTTTGGAGGAGATAAGCCTTTGCCTTCCGACGCAGGACAGTACACACGTGCACTGTGTCTCTTGCAGCTGCCAAGGCTTGTTAGCTTCTCCTCCAAAGGATCTTCAGGCTCCGTGTTGCTGTGTAGCCTGAGCCCCCAGCACTCCTTCCTTCGACGCACAGCCCTCTGCGTGCTTCTCCTGTGACGTGCATGGTCTCCTCTGACTCCTGGTTCCTTGTCCAGTGAGTCTCCTTTGGAGGCTGCCTCTTCTGTGGACTCTCTGCCTTGCTGAGGGCCCCCCTAGACTCCCCCTGGGGGTTGAGTCCTCCTAGACCTTGCTGGTCCCCGGCAGCTCTACTTGTGCTTTACTGCGACTTCTGCCTTTGCCAAGGCTTGTTGGTGGCTGTTCTAAGCCACTGACTGATTGCAATCTTCTATCTGGCATGGGACATAGACTGCATCATCCAGGAACTCTTCAGCTGCTCCAGGGCTGCATTCCGGACTGTCTTCATCCTACCGTCGACCAACTCCTGCAACCACAGCTGGGTGGGTAGTAGCTCCTGCTCCCCCTGGACTCTTCTGTGACTTCTGGACTTGGTCCCCTTCTTCCACACGTCTCCCTCTTCAGGAATCCACCGTTGGTTTTCTGCAGTCTTGTCTGGGTGTTGCATTTTCTTTTCCTTCCTTTTGGGTGGTTTGTGGAAAATCCAGTAACTTACTCCTTTCTTTCTGGTCGCTAGGGGACCTGTGGTACTTACCTTTGGGGGTTCCTAGTTCCCCCAGTTCCCCTCTACACATTCCACTTACCTAGGTGGGGGTCCTGCGTTCGCATAAATTTTTTTTTTTTTAGTATATGGTTTGGGCTCCCCCTAGGGTCACTTTTGTCTATTTGCATTTTCACAGTTTTCTATCACTATTTATGCCTATTACTGATAACTTGAGTACATATCTAGTGTCACTTATCTCCTAATGGAAGGTTGCCCCTCTAGTAATTTTTGGTAATTGTGTCACTTAAAATAAAGTACCTATATTTTTGTAACACTGAGTGTTTTCTTTCATGTGTGTAAGTACAGTAGTATTGCATGACTGTAGGAAGTTGGCTCTGTATGTGCTATTTCAAAGTAAGGAATAGCATGCACAGAGTCCAAGGGTTCCCCTTAGAGGTAAGATAGTGGCAAAAAGAGATAATACTAATGCTCTATTTTGTGGTAGTGTGGTCGAGCAGTAGGTTTATCAAAGGAGTAGTGTTAAGCATTTGTTGTACATACACACAGGCAATAAATGAGGAACACACATTCAGAAACAATTCCAGGCCAATAGGTTTTTGTTATAGAAAAATATCTTTTCTTAGTTTATTTTAAGAACCACAGGTTCAAATTCTACATGTAATATCTCATTTGAAAGGTATTGCAGGTAAGTACTTTAGGAACTTTGAATAATTACAATAGCATATATACTTTTTACATAACACACATTTAGCTGTTTTAAAAGTGGACACTTAGTGCAATTTTCACAGTTCCTGGGGGAGGTAAAGTAATGTTAGTTTTTGCAGGTACGTAAACCACCTACGGGGTTAAGATTGGGGTCCAAGGTAGCCCACCGTTGGGGGTTCAGAGCAACCCCAAAGTCACCACACCAGCAGAGGTCAAAGAGGTGCCCAAAACACATAGGCTTCAATGGAGGTAAGGGGGTGCCCCGGTTCCAGTCTGCCAGCAGGTAAGTACCCGCGTCTTCGGAGGGCAGACCAGGGGGGTTTTGTAGGGCACCGGGGGGGACACAAGTCCACACAAAGTACACCCTCAGCAGCGCGGGGGCGGCCGGGTGCAGTGTGCAAACAAGCGTCGGGTTTCCAGTGGGAGTCAATGGGAGACCAAGGGGTCTCTTCAGCGGTGCAGGCAGGCAAGGGGGGGGGCTCCTCGGGGTAGCCACCACCTGGGCAAGGGAGAGGGCCTCCTGGGGGTCACTCCTGCACTGGAGTTCCGATCCTTCAGGTGCTGGGGGCTGCGGGTGCAGGGTCTTTTCCAGCCGTCGGGATTTTAGAATCAGGCAGTCTCGGTCAGGGGGGAGCCTCGGGATTCCCTCTGCAGGCGTCGCTGTGGGGGTTCAGGGGGGACAACTTTTGTTACTCACAGTCTCGGAGTCGCCGGAGGGTCCTCCCTGAGGTGTTGGTTCTCCACCAGTCGAGTCGGGGTCGCCGGGTGCAGTGTTGCAAGTCTCATGCTTCTTGCGGGGATTGCAGGGGTCTTTAAATCTGCTCCTCTGAAACAAAGTTGCAGTCTTTTTGGAACAGGGCCACTGTCCTCAGGAGTTTCTAGTCTTTCTTGAAGCAGGGCAGTCCTCTGAGGATTCAGAGGTCGCTGGTCCTGGGGAAGGCGTCGCTGGAGCAGGTTTCTTTGGAAGGCAGGAGACAGGCCGGTAGGACTGGGGCCAAAGCAGTTGGTGTCGTCTTTCTTCTTCTGCAGGGGTTTTCAGCTCAGCAGTCCTCTTCTTCTTGTAAGTTGGAGGAATCTAAATTCTTAGGTTCAGGGGAGCCCTTAAATACTAAATTTAAGGGCGTGTTTAGGTCTGGGGGGTTAGTAGCCAATGGCTACCAGCCCTGAGGGTGGGTACACCCTCTTTGTGCCTCCTCCCAAGGGGAGGGGGTCACATTCCTATCCCTATTGGGGGAATCCTCCATCTGCAAGATGGAGGATTTCTAAAAGTCAGTCACCTCAGCTCAGGACACCTTAGGGGCTGTCCTGACTGGCCAGTGACTCCTCCTTGTTTTTCTCATTATCTCTCCTGGACTTGCTGCCAAAAGTGGGGGCTGTGTCCAGGGGGCGGGCATCTCCACTAGCTGGAGTGCCCTGGGTCATTGTAACACGAAGCTTGAGCCTTTGAAGCTCACTGCTAGGTGTTACAGTTCCTGCAGGGGGGAAGGTGTGAAGCACCTCCACCCAGAGCAGGCTTTGTTTCTGTCCTCAGAGAGCACAAAGGCTCTCACCGCATGGGGTCAGAAACTCGTCTCTCAGCAGCAGGCTGGCACAGACCAGTCAGTCCTGCACTGAACAATTGGGTAAAATACAGGGGGTATCTCTAAGATGCCCTCTGTGTGCATTTTTTTTATAAATCCAACACTGGCATCAGTGTGGGTTTATTATTCTGAGAAGTTTGATACTAAACTTCCCAGTATTCAGTGTAGCCATTATGGAGCTGTGGAGTTCGTTTTTGACAGACTCCCAGACCATATACTCTTATGGCTACACTGCACTTACAATGTCTAAGGTTTTGCTTAGACACTGTAGGGGCATAGTGCTCACGTACATATGCCCTCACCTGTGGTATAGTGCACCCTGCCTTAGGGCTGTAAGGCCTGCTAGAGGGGTGACTTACCTATGACACAGGCAGTGTGAGGTTGGCATGGCACCCTGAGGGGAGTGCCAGGTCGACTTAGTCATTTTCTCCCCACCAGCACACACAAGCTGGCAAGCAGTGTGTCTGTGCTGAGTGAGGGGTCCCTAGGGTGGCATAAGACATGTTGCAGCCCTTAGAGACCTTCCCTGGCATCAGGGCCCTTGGTACCAGGAGTACCAGTTACAAGGGACTTACCTGGGTGCCAGGGTTGTGCCAATTGTGGAGACAATGGTACATTTTAGGTGAAAGAACACTGGTGCTTGGGGCCTGGTTAGCAGGGTCCCAGCACACTTCTCAGTCAAGTCAGCATCAGTATCAGGCAAAAAGTGGGGGGTAACTGCAACAGGGAGCCATTTCTTTACAATGACCTTTGCATGTCACCTAGATAAGCCTTGGCTGCTCATCCACAGCTACCTCTCGAAAGCCTTGCTTCTAGACACTGGCTACATTATATGGGATACCTGGACCTGTTATAAGGTGCAAGTACCGTAGGTTCCCACCACACACCAGGCAAGCTTCCTACACCTTGACACTTAACCTAAGTTGTCTCTGAATTCTCCCTATCTTCTTACCACTAAGGTGAGTGCATCATTTATAGTCTAATTTTCTGAGCTGTGAAATGATAGGAACTTAATATGATTATGGAAATCTTCCAACCTGGCCCTTCTTTTAAGGCTGAATTACCTTTTATGTAGGCAATAGTGGCTCCTATTCTGACATCTTGTTCTGTACCATCGTTTCTTCTAGTTATTAGCTGCTGTCTTGCCATGCTTCATAGGCCAGATACCTTGAGACCTTGTCTTGCTGACACATCATCCCTCACCGCGGGTTCGTGGTAACAGGCATCCAGTTTTGTGGTTAATTGTAATGCATACCCTTCTACTTATCTGAACTGGGAGGTGAAACAAAGTGATTCCATGGGCTGAAAGAAATTTTAGTTAGGCAGTTTGCCATTGCATTCTTTTTGTGATTCTTGCCTTCTGACTCAAGATTCTCATACCCTATGGGAGATGGCACAAGAGGGCTGGCCTCCATTGTAAAACATCTCTGTACGTCCTAGCACAAACAGTTAAAGATGGACAGGGCGCAGCCAAGCTGATTGTGTGCTGTGGCCTAGAGTGTAGAAGTTCAGTTCCCAGCATTATGGAAACTAGGCTTATATCCTGCAGACTCCTGGATGTGCCCTCAGGGTCTTCCGAACACTTTGGCATAATTTTTTTGTTGCCAGGCTCTTTAGTGACAAGGTCCGTTCTGCCCAGGAAAAGCTGAAGTAGAGTCAGGTGACACGCGCTGTTTGGGTTTTGAGTCCCCTGTGTGATAATTCCCCTAGCAATATTGTAAATGTCATGGTCACTCCATGTCCCTGCTTGAGCAAAGATGGCACTACAGGGACAGCTGCAATCTTCCTCCTCCTCAGATAGCATTCCATCAAAACATCTTTAGTTTATTCTTAGGTGAACGTAGGCTGCCTTAGTAATATCAAAACAACCACTTTGCGACTCACTCATGTTCAACAATTTTGGACCAGTGGGTCTTAATGATGGTCCAAGTTGGCCACCATCTATCTTTTTGGACAGCTGCTCCCCAGAGCCTCCTGATGTTTATTTCATTCTCCCACGCTTATGCGCAAATCCTTTCAAGGGAGATGTTGATGTTTTTCCCCAGAACGAAGCAGAGACTTGGTACTATTAGTTAGTGGTTCCTAAGAAGAATGGAGGCCGGCGGCCGATTCTGAGTTCCTAACGTATTCCTTCAGAAGGAGAAATTCACATTGGCCCCTCGTGTCTCTAAAAAGCTCATGCTGATGGTATCAGCCCATCATCGCAAGTTGGGGCTATGCATCTTACAGTACCTCCTTGGCTGCCTGTTGTAGCCAGAGCCTGCTTAACTAGTCTGACAACCTGCAGCACGTCACTCCTGTCCAACCAGGGATTTTTAATCAAGGAGCAAAAATCCCATCGCCACACTCCCACCCCTTACCCATCCCTATTTCCCCATCCCAACAGATAGCCATCTTGGACACAGTAGCTCTGAAGGCCTTTCTGCCTCTGCAGTGAATCCAAGACATTCAGCCTATGATCCTGATGTTCCAGCCTCAAAAGTTTAGATATTTCTCGGACTTTTGTACATCAGCATAAACAATGGGGCTAGAACTGAGACTACTTCCTGGGGCAGATCCACTCTCGAGATTTGGAGCAATGGAAGACTGATAAGGTTTTTATGTCCCCTGCCATTGGCCACAGTGGTAACAGATGCATCATCCCTTAGCTGTGGAAGGGTACCTGGATGAGATGGCAGTCCTGTTGGAGCGACCCTGCCACATAAATCGGTTGCATGTGCTTGCCCTCCATTTTGCTCTGAAGGGATTTGTACCATCAGCCAGGTTCATGTTGATTCATTGTGCTCATTGACAAAATAATGCCATGAGGTATTACGACAAATAGGTCAGCATGGGCTTGTTTTGTTTCTTGTCTGGAAGTGCTGAGTTGGTGGAGCTGTCTAGCGCCCAATGAGGCTTCTTTATTAACTAGTCATTTAGTAGGTTCCCTCACAATTGGGGCTCATAGTGCATCAGGTGTATTTTTGCTGAACAAAAATGGATCACGTAACCTTCACACAGTGGTCTTAGTGCCTGCTTTTTGAGCCTTTCATTTCCTTTCTAGTAGGTCTCCGCAGGCTGAGTCCGCTTTCAGACTGCTGTACATGTTCTCCCTGCTTCCTCTTTCCAAACGTGCGGAAGAAAGAGAGACAAGACTAACCACAAGTTGTGAGCATCTGCCTCCATTGATATGTTTTGACCTTCCATCAGAAGTAGTGGATGCAATTCTGGTTGTTTACAGCCCTTCCACCAAATCCCATGTGCTCATTTCAGTAGGCTTACTTCATTTCATGGTGTGAGGAGCAGCTCATTGATACTTTATATGCAAGATCGCCAGATGTTCTGTTGTTGGTCATCTTTTGCCTGATAAGGGTTTGCTGGAGGCGCAGTTTAAAGGTTACCTGTAGGCCCGCTAAGCTTTTCCAATCTATCAGATCAGACCTCATTATTTAAGTTACCTTGTGTTGGGTTTCCTAAAAGTGCTTTTGTAATGACATTCCTCTTTTCTGTGGTCACCCCCAAGGTTTTGGACTGATGCTGCTGTGAGAGTGCACTGAGGCCTGCTAACCAGATCTCCATGCCAGCTCCCTGACCCTTAAATATGTATGCTTGATTGACCTGTACCCAATTGGTATAAGCTAGCTCACTTCTATGTCCTTAGTATATGCTACTAGAGGTAAGTTAAGTTGTCTCCTTAGGGTCTGCCACACTTATTGTGCCATCGTGAGTTGGATAAGGTAAAACGTGTCTGCCACTGCAGACTGCTGAGCAGCTCAAAAACTGCTAAATCGACCTTGCAAACCTCCCTTTTTAATGTGTCGCCCCTAAACATGCCTATCGAAACCGAAAGCAGAGTGCTGTATGTGCAGAAGTAGAACATGTGTTTTACATGTTCTGACCTCAAGAACCCACCATGGTCATTTTTACTGTGAGGAAGGCAATTGTTAGCATGAAGTATTCAAGCCTCGTTCTGTGCATGGGTCCATAGGGTGGTTTCATTAGCTAAGCGAGTACCAAATTTTACTTATACAAAGGTGAGGGTGCTGCCCTTGGAGGAGCTGTTCTTTTTGAACCTTCAAAAATGTTTGATCATTGGTGTTCTGAAGAAGCTTTCTGCTGTGACTCCTTTATTGCATGCCACTGTGGTTGACAGGGTACCTTAAGCGAGGTGTAACAAAGTCCATCAATTAGAAGGTATGTGAGGTACCCCCATAAAGCTAGCTTCCTGCACCCATTTGCTTTTATGCTTGGTTGTACAGCACCACTGAATAAACCTGTTCGATTTTGCCGGGTAAAAATTTCTCTTAGTTGCTCTTTTGTCTTCTTTTATGATTTCCATTTTTCTCTGTGGTAATCCAAGATGCCCAAACTAACTGTCCTCAGCAGCCATGCCCCAGATATTCGACGCTGAGCTCCTCTGTTAGGAGGTCCTGGTGGATTGGTAGTGTCCTTACTCGGACCTGCGACATGTCTCCTAGGTGTGAAAATCATGTCTACCGGAACCAAAAGGAAGCGACCAAGATTAGTGTTGCCTGAGTTTACTTACATTTGTCTAGTCCCAGACGTATTAGTGGATACGGTGGAAAACCATATGCAAACTTATTTCCCTCATTAGGCTATAGATGGGGCATTCACTAGACGGGTGGTTTGGAGACTTGGATGTGAACCTTGAGCATTTCTAGTTTTCTGGGGTTGCAAAAAAGCCCACTTGCGGTGTGCCACAGTCTTTTTTTTTTTCTTTTTTTTTTTTTCTTCCTATGATCTGTTGCTTCAGTTCCCATTTGTGAGATGGTTCTGTCTGTCTGCTGGCCTTATCTCCCTTGATGCGTTGTATTTCCATTAGGTGAATAGCTAGTTTTGTAATCTTTCTTTGTATGGCCAATACATTTTGTGCCAGTTGGGACGTGAGTGTGATTTTACCAGCTTATTGAGGTGTAACTTTGTGGTTTTGTTGTTTGGATCAGACTTGTGTTTCCCTATATGTGTTTTCGAGGCCTTCTTGGTTAAAGCGACTGTTTCAGTTTCAACATATGTATGTGATGCATGTGTTGGACTCCTTAAGCCCCTGCCATTGAGTTTCCCTCTGTGACCGCCCCACCCTGTGTATGATGCATCCGTTGTGATGATTTCTGAACGAGTTGGATGTTCGAAAGGTATACCAACAGCGATATTGCCTGTGCTCGAAAAAAGGAGAAAAACTAACATTGTGCAGGGATGGCTCCTAAATGCAACTCAAGTTCATCATGTCCAGGAGAGGGCATACGAACAATGGACTGTGGCACCACCTGTTGGCACATGGGAGCTTTTTCCAGATCCTGTCTGTCCAAGGTGAGGAATCTGCAGGTAGATAGAATGTGCATTAGAAAAGGTGAGTAATGTATTCCTTAGGCTGACCAATTAAATAACTTCCTGCGGAATTGGAAGACTCAAACCTCAGTGTTGCCCAACAGTTATATTTCCCTACAGATGCATGCTAAGTCTTTTCAGTTAATCCATTCCTTTTTTGCTCACAGGCCCGCTATGTTTCATGCCTTACCCCTATTGTACCTTCACTGTTCTAAACTGATTGGGTACTTTAAACACCTGTCTCTCTCTTTGTGTCTTTTTCTTAGGAGGAGGGTCTAAAGATGACATTCCAAAAGCATCGTATGCTGGCAAATGGGGGAGTCTCAGATGGTCACCTTCTCTTTCGCAAAAAGAAGGGGAGTAAGAAGAAGACCACTGAGGTGAGAACTTGGTGAAAGAAGCGGGTGGAGTAAGACTGAAGAAAGGGACCCAATGGTTTAAAATCCACAAGAAACACCCAGAAATCTCAAGCAATTAAGGAAGGGAGACCCCAATCTCAATATCCTGCACACACAAAAAGTTACAGTGTAGCACTTGCAAAAGCAAGTTTTTCTGAGGAATCCTGACTGGCATGTCATGTCAGTAACCTCACCACATCAGCTTTGAAGTTGAGAAATTAGCACAATTCCCAAACTAAATTAGTTACGAGGGAAACAATTTAATGATTAAGGTTAACACTAAAATTAAGTATATATGATGTGGGTAAAATCACTAGATATTAAAATAATTTTTACACTTAAATAATCTATGAAAATGAAAAATTAGGCACTATTTCCTCTGACTTCCTTCTAAAAGGGAAGCAGTTCTTTCATTTTGAGCATCAAAACAAAGCAGTTCCTCCAAGGGCATGGTTTTTAAAACGATCATGAGAAATTACTGTCCTACAAAAGAAAGGATTTACTCAGTTTTGAAGTAAGTATCAATGATAGAGAAGATAATGCAGAATATTCTTGAAACAGCACTCTACAATTTCCAAAGTTCTATAACTCACCTCCTAGTGCTCCAACGAATCTTAAACTTTCTGGGAATGCCCGTTGGACATCATACCATGGGGTCTAGCAGAGAAAAGTTGCTTTCTTTTTTTATTTAGGCCCACAGCCAAAACCCAAGCCACCAATGGTTGTGCAGGTGTTCTCCCAAGTGGAAACGGCTCTACTTTTTGGACTTTCCTTACTTCTGAAGGCTGAGGAAGAGACGCTCTATAGCTCGTGCTAGCTCTTTATTGATAGACTTGTACCTTCTTTAACTTGTGGATTGGCAAATAACTAGGTTCCATAGTCTTAAAAGCATATTTCTAATTCCAGAGATTACGGACAGTGAGAGATCTGGCTTCAGCCCTTCACCAGGCAGATCTGGATGCTACCTGAAGGTTATCCCTTGTTCTATTCAGCCTTAAGTCAGCCATTCATGTAGTGCCAATACCGTAAGCCCAGCTATGATTGGCAAATCATACTGTGTGTATTAAGTTTGAATTTGCACGTTCCCTTCCTTCCTTTCACCAACCTGTAGCACATTTTCTTCCTCTACTAGACAACTAAATCAAAGTAAATTTCAACCTTCTTAGGCACATCTGCTCCCATGCCCTGTGCTAAATCTAGCTGTAGCTTCCTCAACTTTTGAATATTCCACTGGACTGGATCTGAAAACGTATCTGTACTACATCTGCGTGCCATCCCTCTTTAGAAATCATTTGTGTGGCCTATAGATCACCACTTCTGTGCACTGATGTAGGAAGTTGGCTCTGTATATACTATTTCAAAGTAAGAAATAGTGTGCACAGAGTCCAAGGGTTCCCCTTAGAGGTAAGATAGTGGCAAAAGTAGATAATTCTAACGCTCTATTTTGTGGTAGTGTGGTCGAGCAGTAGGCTTATCAGAGGGTAGTATTAACCATTTGTTGTACACACACCGGCAATAAATGAGGCACACACACTCCAAGACTTACTCCAGGCCAATAGGTTTATTGAAAAATATATTTTCATAGTTTATTTTAAGAATCACAGTTTCAAGATTTACAGGTAATACTTTAAATGTAAGGTACTTCACTTAGATACTTTAGAAACTTTGAATGAAAACAATATCATGTACAGTCTTTGTAAAAATGGCAATAAGCTATTTTCAAAGTGGACACAGTGCAAAAATCAACAGTTCCTGGGAGAGGTAAGGAAAGGTTAGATTAGGAGGTAAGTAAAACACTTATATGTCTCAGTCCTGGGTCATAGGCAGCACACCGTTGGGCGTTCAGGGCAACCCCAAAGTTACCACTCCAGCAGCTCAGGGCCAGTAAGGTGCAGAGGTCAAAGAGGTGCCCAAAACACATAGGCGCCTATGGAGAACAGGGGTGCTCCGGTTCCAGCCTGCCAGCAGGTAAGTACCTGTGTCCTTGGGGGACCGACCAGGGGGGTTTTGTGGAGCACTGGGGGAGGGGGGCACAAGTAGGTACACAAAACACACCCTCAGCGGCACAGGGGCGGCTGGGTGCAGTGTGCAAAGCAGGCGTCTGGTTTTGTATAGGTTTCAATGGAGGAACCCCTGGGTCACTCTAGTGGTGCAGGCAGGCACGGGGTGGGGCTTCTCGGGACAGCCACCACCTGGGCAAGGCAGATGGTCACCTGGGGGGTCACTTCTGCGTCGAAGTTCGGTTCCTTCAGGTCCTGGGGGCTGCGGGTGCAGTGTTGGTTCCAGGCGTCGGGTCCCTTGTTACAGGCAGTCGCCGTCAGGGGGAGCCTCTGAATTCTCTCTGCAGGCGTCACTGTTGGGGCTCAGGGGGGTCGTCTCTGGTTACTCACGGGCTCCCAGTCGCCGGAGAGTCCTCCCTGAGGTGTTGGTTTTCTGCAGGTAGAGCCGGGGGCGTCGGGTGCAGAGTGTAGAGTCTC